>NW_010361425.1:718022-726930 GCF_000414095.1 Morus notabilis | reverse complement strand
AAATATTCATAAATATATGCACATAAAATGATGAATAAACTCTTTTATTAATTAAATAATAAATATCCTATTACATCTCATGCTTCCAGGACACTATTCCCAACAGAGCGCTGGCGGCCGAAAAATGGTGAGTATGGCCGGAAAAGTGGGCGGCGAGGGGGAGATAAAAACTCCGCGTTTTTGGACTTTTTTCTTCACAAATGAAAGATTTGAGGAGAGAACGATATTTTAAAGCTATTTTCAGTGTTTTGGACGGTTTTTAGATGTTTTGGACGAAGAGAATGAGAGAAAATGCGAGAGGCTCACCGCAAAAAATGGCGAAAGGAGGTTTGCGATCGGGTTTATACAGGTGGTTTTTTACAACAACATTATGTCAATAATATTTCTGAGAATATTCTTGAGAAATATACCCGGGCTCATTTTTTGCAACGACAATTTAACAATGTCGTCGCAAATAATTTTAAGCAAACCGCTAAAGTTTTCGCCCTTTTTTCTTTGAAAAAATTAAATCCCCAGTTATTTGCGATGACACTATTAAAAAAAGTCGTCGCAAAAAACAGTTGTCCTTGATATAATTTTTTAGAACCTTTTTTTGTGACGATACGTGTCGTCGCAAAAACAGTCATTCTAAAAAGAAATTTCTGGAACCATTTTTTCTGACGACTTTTCAATCTGTCGTCGCAAAAAATAAAGAAATATATGGAACCTATTTGCGGGAAACTGCCAAATTTTTCGCCTCGTTTTGGCCACGTCACCGCCAGCTGTAAGTATCAATATTTGTGACGACATGTCGTCGAAAAAAATGGACAAACTGGCGCCAAAATTGTTGGCGCCAGATTAGTTTTGGCGCCAACGAATATTAGCGACGACATGTCATCGCTAATAACTTGTGAAATTATAGCGACTACATGTCGTCACAAATAGTAAAATTTTGTGCAACGACATGTCATCACAAATACTTAGTGCGACGACAAGTCATTCAAAAATTTTTTTTTCTTTTTAGCAACGACATGTCGTCACTAATACTGTAATTTTAACAACCATAAACGTCATCGCTAATAATCCTTTTTGTTGCAGAGACAATGCCAACCCAAAAGCAATTGGAAGCTAGGACCTTGTTTCTCAGCCACTGATTCATTAAATACCTCACAGAACCTTTTAATCAGAAATTTATTCATTCTTCTCAACTGCTTTTGCTGGACCACAATAAATGGTTTTCATTTTTTTAATTATGTTTTTTTTTTTCCCCAAAATTGCAATTGTTTTTGCTATTCCAAATTACTGAATAAAAGCTCATCAGTAATAATTCAGCACGATCGTAAGTTTTGCTTAAATATGTGTGTGTGTATATGTTTATATTTATGCGTTTATCTATCTATTTTCACAACGTGTGTGCGTGTATAATCATATCTCTGCATTCTAAGCGAATCATTATATATGCATGCATGCGCTCTCCCCCCATATAAAATGAATCTATCTACGCGTTAGAAGTTATAATCAGCTTTTTCACATGTCCACCCTATTTTTGTGGCTATTATTATATTTGCTCTACTATATATACCGCTTCGTAGCATAGTTTGCATTCAAGAAGTGAAGAAGAATTATAACGCTAATAGCCTTGAGTGGTTCGGCGAGTTGTAAGTGTGAGTGTAGTGTCCTTGAGAGTTGTAATATTTGAGTGTGTAAATCTTCTCTTTGAGTGGTCTTAATAATAAGAAGAATAATAATATTTGTGTGTCTAATAGTGTTGTGTTCAACAAAGGCCTTTCAAATTTAATAAGGTGTTTACTTTTAAAATTTTGATTGTCATCTTTACAACGTAAAGACTTTCAATCATTGCACGCACTAATCAGTGAATACGGAGTCAGAAATTTATTTAAGTGGGGTACTAATCAATACTAAAATTCTATACCAAAAAACTGAAATTCTAAAATAAGAATGTTTCTTTTCTTTAATTTTTTTTTTTTTTTTTTTGCCAAACTTGATTTCGAGTATATTTAATCTTCAACCTAAGAAAACTCTAGTCCAAAAATAATATTGGATAAGGAAATCACACTCTTATAACATTCACTGTGCAAAGAATTCCATTTCGGTTATTAACCTCATATAACAGATTAGAAAGGATAGCGTTCCACATCTTGTATTGCTAGTTTCTAATAGGCTCTTTTAGGTGTAATAATTTTTTGGTAACTCATATTAGTGTAAGCTACTCTATTATGGGTAGAGTTCAAGATCATTATGCGCAAACTAGAGCTTATATAATCAACCATGTTTATTAAGAAATTTTTTTTTTGCTCACATAGTTAAAACTTAAGAGTACGTTTTATTATATGTGTCTAGATGAATTATGTATTAATAACATAATGTGTATTTGGGATTACTTTTACAACTCTTAAAAGCACTTTACACAAAAACCAATATAACCATAATGTTTCGTTAAAAGGTTGAAAAACATTCTGCACAAAGACTAATACACTTTTAAATTCTGATTCTGATTCTAACTTTTACTTGAAGTAAAATTAGTGATTCTCTTAAAACACATTAATACCAAACTCACTACACTCAAAGTCTGCTCGTTTGTAAGATGTCGCTGTTGGGCATCCGGAGTCAAACAGCTAATTTGTGTTAGTTTGCATGTGCATTTAATTAATATAACTGCATGTTATGATTACTAGCAAAGTGTATCATAATGAAAACTACTAGCAAAGGGCGGTGCATCTTTGACATGTACTTGATTTTTTTTTTTTTTGGGTAGCAGAATTCTCCTAATAAATTTTATAGTTTTTTTGCTAATCATAATAAATTTTATAGTTGAAGAAAGGTGCATAATATTTGGTCGAATATCATGCTGTCTTAAAGAAAGAACAAGTACTTTTGTATAGGTGTTTGGTGGTCCTTTAGGTTGTTGTGTGTCGTAAAAGTCTCATAAATGCTATATGCTGACTTCTACAATAATTGAGTCTATTTTTACTACCTTTTTTTCTTGTGTTACATCCTTATCTACTTAAGGTTACAATAAATCATATACTAGGTTTATTATTCAACGGTTTAAATGACTCCCCCAATACGATAAGTTATCAAAATTGATAGGCCAACTGGTGTACGAATTCAAGTTGCCCATAAATCATAGTACAGCAGCAATTGCTATCCAACTACTTTGCTTAAGTTTCAGATCACCTCATTTTCATGGCCACGTTAGACAAAGAAGACAAAAGTGATGTTTCAGATCACCTCATTTTCATGGCCACGTTAGTCAAAGAAGAAAAAAGTGATCTCAACAAGGCTTCTTTCCCGCTCGTCCAGATACATCGTCTAATTTATAGCGGTTGGAAGGCTAATTAAGACTCTCTCTTGGGCGGGAAGGACAACTCTAATCAAATCGGTTGTCCAAAACCAACCGATATATGCCATGTCCACTTTTCGCATTCCACAGCAGATTTGTGAAGATATGAACAAGGCGGTTAGAAGATTCTGGTGGACTGGGAATTCTCAGAAAACGAGATACCTAGCGCTTGTCGATTGGAATTTGTTGTGCCAACCAAAGGACTGGGGACGTTTTGGTTTTCGCCGTTTTGAGGATTTTAATCTAGCGCTGTTGGCAAAATTAGAGGTGACAATTCGTGTTATCATGCCGTGTTCGTGTTGTGTTGACCTCCTTAATTGATACGGTAAGACCTGATACAAATACGACCCGTTTATTATTCGTGTTGAAATACAAAATCCAAACACGACCTGTATATTGGTGGGTTGACACGACATAACACGACTAACTCGTTTATTAAACATGTCATAATAGTGTCATGTCATCCTGTTTTTAATAACTCGATTATAAAATAAGTGATAATAAGATCTTGCCAACCTATTTCTCAATTTATTTTTCAACTTGTTTCTGAACATAGGTAACAAACGATTTGTAATTGTGTTGCGTATTCATATTACTCAAATATGACACGTTTAATAAACGAGTTATGACGGGTCAATTGTAAGTTCACAAGTCAACCTGAAAAGGGCACGCTATTTAATCGTGTTTCATGGGTCTACATCCAAATCAAATTTCGAGTTGTGTCATCGTGTCGCTACGCGGATTGCCAATTTTAGACAAAGCTAGTGTGGGGATAACATCCAATAAGAGAAGCTTGGGGGTCAGAGTGTTAATGGAGAAGTACTGTCCCTCCGCTTCCTTTTGGGATGTTGAAATTCAAAACTCAGACTCTCTAATTTGGAAAAAGTTTTGTGGGCTGTCGTAAGCTGGTGGAGGCCGGATCTTTCTATCTCACTGAATATTTTATGTTCCAAAAATCGAGGCTGAGCTCTGCCAAAATAGGAACCCGATCTCCACTTAAAATAAATAAATAAATAAATAAATAAAACCCAATGCTTGGCTAAAAAAGGAAGTGTGAGGTCTGCTCATGATATGAGTCATGGCCATTAGTTATGGACGCCTAAATTTATAGACTTGTGATTAACATCCATACTGACTAAGTCACTAATACTTATCGTGAAAGCCAATTATTAATTATTCAAGATGTGGAATAGTCATCAATTCTAAAAATCACATGAGATAATTACTAGTTCAATTTGGATTGAATTATTTAATTATATTATTTAAGTAGTGGATAATTTTAATTTAGAATTCTAATATGATTTTTTTTTATCAAAATCTTATTGGATAAATGCAATCATAAAATACTTATTTAGATAAGAATAAATGCAATCATACATTTATTTGGTATTGATTTTCTAAATTACTCGATAAGAACAAGATCATAAGAATCATCAGGACACACGCAGGTAGCCAAATAACCATTACGACATCATTTTGAAATTCCCAAAAATAGAAATTTGTTTATTACGACTTAAATATCATGCACCATTCCTGCTATACGCCATGCACTCATCGCCCTTCTTGGCAACCAATTCTGCCATATTACATATGCATATACATATACATATTTGGATATCAATATTATATACTTCAAAGGTATTAAATTTCGAAATCATAAAAATATTCTGAAGAATAACCATTATACATACCTCACAAGAGTGGAGATTCTCAAGAGATTTAGGAGTTAGCATCGAGGGTGTATAGTGATAGAAGCAGTCTTCGCGTAATTTTTTAGGTGGGAATGGAGAAAAGGGAATGAATATAGTTCCTTTCGAAGCTTTTAACTGCTCTTCATCAGCCACTCCATCTCCCACTAGCCAAACCTGTGAATAAAGTGTTTGCAATAATATTATCAATTCTGTTTATTACAAAAATCTTTTTTATTTGAGTGGAAATAAATGTTATGTATTTTACACGTCTCTCTTTCACTCTTTTGCTTACTAAATTAGGGCGTATATTAAAGTAATATGTCAAAATTTCTCCTTCTAGTAGTCTTTACTGAATTTTCCAACAAGTCCTACATTAATGATAATATAGACTAAAATCAATATGATCTGAAAGAGGCATATACACATGTTAGATCCAAGCAGCAATAATATGTATGATTTTCTCTTGTAATATTCTTTTTCATCGTAGTGAATGTCTACGACGACTGAGAGTGGACACATCTCTCATATAAGGGTAAATCACTATAAATTTTTTTGTGCACTCTAATTTTTTTCCCTTTTCTTTTATAAATTTTTTGCTCTAAATAGTATAGAATTAAGGTGTCTAACTCTTTAAAAATAAAATTAAAAAAGTAAAAATTTCTAAAAACAGAAACATTGCTAAACATGATATATAGTCTACCAGACGTCAATTTGTAAAAAACTTTATAAGTTAATTAATACCATTATTCTTATGAATTGTTCTCAAATCATAATTAGAATGTGTGTGCATAAAAAGAAGTAATAATATGAAGCAATTAACATTATTTTACCTTATGAGAACAACATCTTGAGAAAACTGAATTACAAGCAAATTTGGCATCAGTTAAGTGTTTATTAAGTTCCTCGTGCTCGTCGGGATGCAATGTAGCTATCTGAATAAATAATTAAATTCAGCCCACGTCAATTAGTTGATACAATATATAAAATAATACTCAAGATATATATTAAAATGCTTGTGTACCTTAAAAAATGTTTTAAGTTTGCACCAACATCCAAGTGTACAGATAATTTTAAGTTATTTTCAGGTGCACATATACTGCCATTAATAAAAAAAAAATGTTGCTCTCTTTTCATAGCCAAATTATTATTTTTTCCCATAAATGATTTCTTCGTATGACGCATTTGATTGAACTATAAAAGTTGGTTTTGTTGCAGTTATGGAACTATAAATATAAGAAATAAGAAAATATTCTGCGACTTAATTTTATTGCGAAAACCCTTTTTCTGCAGCGTTATTATAAATTAAAGAGAGGAAAAATGTAATACTTTTAATTTTAAAAATTTAAAAGCTTCGATTAATGAAGTTTTAATAAAAGTGATATATGTTTTTATTTTTATGTGAGATATGGAATCAGTTGAATAGAGAAGTAAAAGATATACGTGATATAATTATTTGCCAAAATTACGTTTAGTCCATAATATATATATATATATATATTTGGTCTACACTTGTATTTATATTACCTGGATACCCTTTTGGCACAAAGCAAAAGCAATTGCGTAAGCAACTTTATTAAGTTTTCCTCTAAAGAGAACTTGAGTTGTCCCTTTTGGAATATTGTTCAGTACTACAGCCGTCGCAAGGCTACTACCATCTACAATCTTCATGTTTAACTGAGGATGTTTGTTAATATAAAGCTCGCCATATGCATTTAATTCCATACTCTGAAAAATTGATAAAAAACATTTCGCATTGAGATCAAAGAAAGAATTAAAGAACAATATTGTTGAACATTTTTCTTCTTTTTGAATAGAAAAATCAAATAACACGATATAGCTTTCTTCATACATAGAGCAAAAAATAACTCACATCAAGTAATTTATATTTCATCCTACACCATTTCATTATTAGTTCTCAGTGGTGATCATTATCTTAACTTTTGGTGGGTATATATTCACACACACATATACATATATAACAAACATAGATGTACTCCAATATGCAATTTGACATGATAGGACACATATATACGTTTTGTATAGACATTCACGCATATTACATATATTATGGCATTAACTACTCCAATATGCAATTTGACATGATAGGACACATATAAACGTTTTGTATAGACATTCACGCATATTGCATATATTATGGCATTAACTTTATAATTAAATGCATAGAATTAACTTGAAATTGGGAAAAAAAATTATGGAACTATATATATGTATGTATGTATGTATGTACTTGCCTGATTCAAGAGACCGAGACTCAATACTCTGACCCCGTCCTCCTCGGCCTTAAGTATGGCTTCGTCAATCAAGTCGTTGATAGATGAATTTTTCCATTGTAAGTACTGAAACATATATGCATATACATATGTATATATTATCAATATTAGTTGTCTTAGTGTTAAGTACTTTAAGGTTTAGGATCCATGGAGAGTAATACTTACTTTTAATTTAAATTCTAAATTGAACAACTTATCAAATAAATTTAAATGGATAAATTTAAATTATGTTCATGATTCAAATTCAAATTTAAATAATCACATTATTTAAATAATAATTAATTTTCGATTAATTAATTTTCGAGTATTTAATTTTAGAATTTCGTAATCTTAAAAT
This sequence comes from Morus notabilis, assembly GCF_000414095.1. Taxonomy (NCBI): domain Eukaryota; kingdom Viridiplantae; phylum Streptophyta; class Magnoliopsida; order Rosales; family Moraceae; genus Morus; species Morus notabilis. The sequence continues at coordinate 719,268 of NW_010361425.1, read as the reverse complement.
TCCCATTTTGTCCTTTATGTCTGGTAGAATTACAAGGACGACGCGAGGACTAATTGACCTATAATCCCGATCTCTAATAAAATTAATAATTAATTAAATACTTTAATCAATTAATTAATTTTATTAATTCCAATAGTTGCTCCACTATAAACTTGGAATTGAACTCTCAAAATTATAGACATTAATTACTTCTAAACTGTAAAATGTCCATTTGATATAGTCATTGCATATAGATCAATCCTCCATAAATAATTCATAATTAGAGTCAGGTAGAATCCGTTAACCTCTAATTATATCTTCATCCTTGAGTACCATTGATTCTCTAATGGACAGTGATTCATAAAACACATTCATGAACCAGAGCGCTCTTACTAATCCAAGTACTGAATCAACACTCAAGAGAATTATTTATCTACTTCTTTCTCAAGAAGGAACGGATTTCATCTCGTATAATAACATTCCTGGCTACCTACTTCATCATGTCTCTAAAATACAAGGAATAGGATTCAGGGTCTTAGAATCCGTACCGAGTAAATCAAAAGACACAAATCCATAAATAGGAGTTTGTTAAGAACTTAGGATTAAGATCATTCTATATATGACCATCGGTAGACTCAATTAGAATTTCTATGCTTAACGGAAATTATTAGAAATTCATATTGTGTCTGTGTCCATGTTCCACATAATCTTATTATGCGTAATACACTCATTCAATATTACACTATATTAATAGTGCATATAACACCGTTACATTCTAAATGGGAATGCCATGTATTAGTAATGTTCTAATTAAAGATTCTGAACTTTAATTAGATTTATTACGAACATCACTTTTTGATTATTACCTTAAACATTATCCTCTCGTATACAACACTTATATACCATGTTTAAGGTTACATAAATAATCACGGAATTTTCATTTGATATTCATAAATATTCATAAATATATGCACATAAAATGATGAATAAACTCTTTTATTAATTAAATAATAAATATCCTATTACATCTCATGCTTCCAGGACACTATTCCCAACAGAGCGCTGGCGGCCGAAAAATGGTGAGTATGGCCGGAAAAGTGGGCGGCGAGGGGGAGATAAAAACTCCGCGTTTTTGGACTTTTTTCTTCACAAATGAAAGATTTGAGGAGAGAACGATATTTTAAAGCTATTTTCAGTGTTTTGGACGGTTTTTAGATGTTTTGGACGAAGAGAATGAGAGAAAATGCGAGAGGCTCACCGCAAAAAA
>NW_010361425.1:704806-716386 GCF_000414095.1 Morus notabilis | reverse complement strand
AAAATGTCACATTTCAACTCGAATTGAAAACTTAAATCCGCGAAGTGAACGATGCCTAAGAAACCCCAGATGAAGAAGCATCTTCCTTAGAAGTATAACACTCAGAGCCCGTTTGGTTCATGGATTAGAACCATGTGATTAGAACCATTTTTAATTTACGTGTATTTGTTGTGAGAGAAAATACTGCAGCGACCCACGAATTATGATTCGAATCAGGGAACGAATCCCTTTACCACTAAATTCATTCTTTGAATTTCAATTCTGTGTATAAATGTATCAACTATCAAACAATCTGTAAACTACGTTCTTTTTCTTTTTTTGTCATAATTACCTATAAATTACGTTATCCTCACTATTTTATTATTTCAACTCTGCCTGGTGTATTTTTTTAGAACATTTTGCTCTGCCTCAAAACTACTAATTTTTTTTTCTCAAACACTTAATTTGACCAAATATAGTACCTCCCAACCTCTACAATCATTATCCTTTAGATTGTAAAAGAAGTTTCTTTATTAGAGTTTGCCTTATCCTGTATCTCATCATCATATAAATTACGTGTAAGCGTCTGGGAATCTTCAATTAACGTGTAAGTTCAAAGTTTTATTTTCTTATTTATAAATTTAATATCGAGTCTATTTCCTATTAATATAAAATACTTCTTTTTTAATTCGTAGGTTTAATTAGGAGGGTCGTAATTACTATTTTGGAGTAGTTCGGACGTTGAATTGATAAATGCAATATTGTCGTCGTGATCCAAGTTCACTTGTCATGGTTTCTTGTCGTGTTGAAATTTCTCTCTTTTGATTTATTGATCCTAGTTTAGTAACGTGTTTTGCAAGTATTACTGTTCGTGAAGTACCCGAACGTGTTACTGTCGGTAAGGCACTCGAATAGTATATATTATTTACTATATATTTAATGAAAAATGTATTTATACATCAATATAAATGTCTTGTGTTTATATTAAAAATACTTTTTATATTCTTTATCAACAAGAAATTGTTTTAATTTCAAACACTTGGCCGATAGGTTCGAAAAAAGATTTAATACAAAAATTAGAAAGAAAATTACTGAAGGATACGTATAACAAAATAATAATAATAATAATTAGGACAATACAAGAAAAAGAAATACGTGTAAGTAGGGATACCTTAGAGAAAGATCATATTTTTCCTTTGAAGGTTGAAATTAATATTGGGGAAGGAGGGGAGGGATTTAATTAATATAGACTTCGAATAGTGCAGTGTCAATTAAGCGGATTTGATTGAACATTTAAGCGGATTTGATTGAACATCTTGTTTTTGTTCAAACTTGATATTATCGATGAAGATAGATATATTAAAGCCTCGTTCATTTCACCGATTCGAGTTTTCAGTTTTAAGTTTCTATAGTAAAAAGCTCTCGAAAAATGCCACATCTAATTTTTTTCTGCTACAGTGAAAAGCTCTAAAAAAATGTCACATTTCAACTCGAATTGAAAACTTAAATCCGCGAAGTGAACGATGCCTAAGAAACCCCAGATGAAGAAGCATCTTCCTTAGAAGTATAACACTCAGAGCCCGTTTGGTTCATGGATTAGAACCATGTGATTAGAACCATTTTTAATTTACGTGTATTTGTTGTGAGAGAAAATACTGCAGCGACCCACGAATTATGATTCGAATCAGGGAACGAATCCCTTTACCACTAAATTCATTCTTTGAATTTCAATTCTGTGTATAAATGTATCAACTATCAAACAATCTGTAAACTACGTTCTTTTTCTTTTTTTGTCATAATTACCTATAAATTACGTTATCCTCACTATTTTATTATTTCAACTCTGCCTGGTGTATTTTTTTAGAACATTTTGCTCTGCCTCAAAACTACTAATTTTTTTTTCTCAAACACTTAATTTGACCAAATATAGTACCTCCCAACCTCTACAATCATTATCCTTTAGATTGTAAAAGAAGTTTCTTTATTAGAGTTTGCCTTATCCTGTATCTCATCATCATATAAATTACGTGTAAGCGTCTGGGAATCTTCAATTAACGTGTAAGTTCAAAGTTTTATTTTCTTATTTATAAATTTAATATCGAGTCTATTTCCTATTAATATAAAATACTTCTTTTTTAATTTATAAATTTAATTAGGAGGATCGTAATTACTATTTTAGAGTAGTTCGGACATTGAATTGATAAATGCAATATTGTCGTCATGATCCAAGTTCACTTGTCATGTTTTCTTTTTCCTCAATTTATTGTGTATATGTATATGTATGTATAATACGTGTATGTATGTATATTAATGGTGTACCTAATAATAGCGAATATACGTACGACCAAAGAGAGAGTTGCAAGCCAATGTTGTGTTCTTAAATTACAGATTTTGATAGCAAGTCATGAGGCAGTCAAGCTATAGTATTAAAAGAGAGAGCTGTCATGTTACACAATATTGTATTATACTCAGGTGATGAGACCATCGTACATCAGCGGTCTTCTTTTCTGATTATAAACCATTTATATATGCGTATATCAAATAATTAAAAGAAAAACTACATATATAACCCCGACTCGTGTGTTAAAGTCTGAATTCTCTTTTTTAAGTGTACTAGTTGGAACTGCGTGCATACGATTCTATAAGTAAAAATAAAAAACATATTTCGTAAGGTCTCATTTAAAAAAATAAAATATATATCTATTTATATATGTTTGTATAATAGGACACAAAAAGATAAGAATGAAATAAAAAGGAAGACAAAAAAAAAAAAAAAGACAGAAGAAGGAAGGAAAGTTAAAAAATAAAAAATAAAAAACCAGTTACAAAACCTTTGGTCAGGGGAAGAGATTTTTTTTTTTATAAAAAAGATGGGGATATATACATAGGAGAAGAAAATAGTTAAAGTGAAAAGTTTATTTATTAGGATCAATTTAGGGGAGAGAAAAAAAAAAGAGAATGTATAATAAGGTAAAAAAGATAAGAATGGAAAAAGGAGAGACAAACAAAAAAAACAAGGATACTTAAAAGGATAAGAAGAAAAGTACATTTCTCATTAGTCAACTTAACATTAATTTAACGTCAATCCATAAATAGTACAGTCGGGGCTCATGTATCTTGTTGTGACAATAAAACTAACAACGCTCAACATTATCACATACCAATGGATACTTAAAAGTCTGAGGTGTTCAACAATAATCTCATGTTATTATTATACGGGACTCGTGTTATATTTTAGTTATTTTTTACTGTCATAACAAGAGTGAATAACATGATAAGATTTGTGTTTATTTTACCCTCTACAGGAATAAGTTAGACGGTTAAAATTTTTCAAAAAATTTCAATAAAATTCTTAGACAACAATTTGATTGGAGATAACAACAAATATGAAGAAGATAAGATGAACATGAGTGATTCGTTCAAGTCTATACATTTTGTAGTTTTCAAACATAAGTCCAATCAAATCCTAGGATTAGAATTTGATTAGAGATAATAACAACGAATAGGAAGTATTTCATTAGTGATAATAACAACGAATATGAAGAAGAGATAAGATGAACAAGGGATTTAGGGTGAATATTAATCGTTCAAGTCTACGTCCGCTGCATTATGTACATTTACTAATACAGTTTTAGGAATAGATAGAGATCTCCTCCTCTAACTATAGAAATTACACGCGTTTTAATTTATATCAAAGGGAAAGGCAGTTAGAGATCATCACCAGCCAAAATACACAAGCCCAAAATAATGCTTGATATTTTATGTTGGCAATTAGGTGTCGTGAGTTTAGTGTGAGTAGTTGAAGTGCAACTTGTGTCGTTATTTTTCTTAAGTTTTATATTTTTGTGGCTATTATTATATTTGCTCTACTATATATACCGCTTCGTAGCATAGTTTGCATTCAAGAAGTGAAGAAGAACTATAACGCTAATAGCCTTGAAAACCATGACGAAGAGTTGCTTACATATTATAATGATAATAATAGACTAAAATCAATATGATCTGAAACAGGCATATACACATATTAGATCCAAGCAGCAATAATATGTATGATTTTCTCTTGTAATATTCTTTTTCATCGTAGTGAATGTCTACGACGACTGAGAGTGGACACATCTCTCATATAAGGGTAAATCACTATAAATTTTTTTGTGCACTCTAATTTTTTTCCCTTTTCTTTTATAAATTTTTTGCTCTAAATAGTATAGAATTAAGGTGTCTAACTCTTTAAAAATAAAATTAAAAAAGTAAAAATTTCTAAAAACAGAAACATTGCTAAACATGATATATAGTCTACCAGACATCAATTTGTAAAAAACTTTATAAGTTAATTAATACCATTATTCTTATGAATTGTTCTCAAATCATAATTAGAATGTGTGTGCACAAAAAGAAGTACTAATATGAAGCAATTAACATTATATTACCTTATGAGAACAACATCTTGAGAGAACTGAATTACAAGCAAATTTGGCATCAGTTAAGTGTTTATTAAGTTCCTCGTGCTCGTCGGGATGCAATGTAGCTATCTGAATAAATAATTAAATTCAGCCCACGTCAATTAGTTGATACAATTTATAAAATAATACTCAAGACATATATTAAAATGCCTGTGTACCTTAAAAAATGTTTTAAGTTTGCGCCAACATCCAAGTGTACTGGTAATTTTAAGTTATTTTCAGGTGCACATATACTGCCATTAATAAAATAGAATAAATGTTGCTCGCTTTTTATAGCCAAATTATTATTTTTTCCATAAATGATTTCTTCGTATGACGCATTTGATTGAACTATAAAAGTTGGTTTTGTTGCAGTTATGGAACTATAAATATAAGAAATAAGAAAATATTCTGCGACTTAATTTTATTGCGAAAACCCTTTTTCTGCAGCGTTATTATAAATTAAAGAGAGGAAAAATGTAATACTTTTAATTTTAAAAATTTAAAAGCTTCGATTAATGAAGTTTTAATAAAAGTGATATATGTTTTTATTTTTATGTGAGATATGGAATCAGTTGAATAGAGAAGTAAAAGATATACGTGATATAATTATTTGCCAAAATTACGTTTAGTCCATAATATATATATATATATATTTGGTCTACACTTGTATTTATATTACCTGGATACCCTTTTGGCACAAAGCAAAAGCAATTGCGTAAGCAACTTTATTAAGTTTTCCTCTAAAGAGAACTTGAGTTGTCCCTTTTGGAATATTGTTCAGTACTACAGCCGTCGCAAGGCTACTACCATCTACAATCTTCATGTTTAACTGAGGATGTTTGTTAATATAAAGCTCGCCATATGCATTTAACTCCATACTCTGAAAAATTGATATAAAACATTTCGCATTGAGATCAAAGAAAGAATTAAAGAACAATATTGTTGAACATTTTTCTTCTTACATAACTTTCTTCATACATAGAGCAAAAAATAACTCACATCAAGTAATTTATATATCATCCTACACCATTTCATTATTAGATTCTCAGTGGTGTTCATTATCTTAACTTTTGGTGGGTATATATTCACACACACATATACATATATAACAAACATAGATGTACTCCAATATGCAATTTGACATGATAGGACACATATATACGTTTTGTATAGACATTCACGCATATTACATATATTATGGCATTAACATTATAATTAAATACATAGAATTAACTTGAAATTGGAAAAAAAAAAAATGGAACTATATATATGTATGTATGTATGTATGTACTTGCCTGATTCAAGAGACCGAGACTCAGTACTCTGACCCCGTCCTCCTCGGCCTTAAGTATGGCTTCGTCAATCAAGTCGTTGATAGATGAATTTTTCCATTGTAAGTACTGAAACATATATGCATATACATATGTATATATTATCAATATTAGTTGTCTCAGCGTTAAGTACTTTAAGGTTTAGGATCCATGGAGAGTAATACTTACTTCAATCTTGTATTTCGGTACAACCCATGTTTGCATTTTAAGCTTACCGAAACGAAGCCTCTCGACAACAAACGAGTGACCATACAACCATCTTAATACCATTTGTCCCAAAAACGTCACAGGTAAGAACAACCGTAAGTACCATTTTGATACGTACGGCTTAGAAGCCAATCCAGCAAAGCCAAGCCGTAGATGGTAAATCGACCCCGGTGTTATTAGATGCGTTAGATGTACGACATCTGACAACTCTTTCCTTCTTTTGAGTGATGATTCATATAGACAACTATAAGATTTGTCCATCGTACCATATATGTAATCATAAAGTGGCATAAACAAAGAATAATTGGTTCGAAACTGAGTGTGATGTAAAGAATGAAACCTGCAATGAAAATTTTTATGAGATAATTTTAAGGATTAAATATAATCATTAAATGATGGTATGGCTGGGTTGAAGCTTACGTGGGGGTGTACATAAGGGATTTGAGAGGAGGGAAGATAGAGAAGAACCACTTAGGAATTATTTCAAAATTGCAATGACCCAAATTGTTCATGAAATCAATAAAAGTCATGTAACCAACAAGCGATGCTACTGATGCAGTTTCAGTAAATACTGTTGTTAGGAAGGGTATTGCAAAGAGGATGAAATACACAACGTGCTCTGCGAATGGATGAATTACAGCTGCTCGCACCCAAAAAAAAAAAAAAAAAAAAAATCATTAGTTAGTACAAGAAGAGCTAGTTGTGAATAGTATCATGCCGGTTATCGGCTGGTAATGACATGGCGTGATATTCTTTAGTAATTATTATTTCTAGTATAAGTTAATCCAAGCTTTAAATTTGCGGTAGTTCTATAATGATACATTCCCCTTAATTCCAATCTCTCCAGAGATAAATAACAAATAGACATAATTAGCCGAAAAAAAAGTATTATAGGTCGAGCTTACAGGTAATGGGCTCCGTGACAATAGAGGAATGGTGATGAGAATGATAGCGAGAGTAGAGGAAATGGTGGTGAAGTACTCTGTGAAGCCAATAGTAAAGGAACTCCACGACACTTGCATGGAAAATAATAGTTAATATTACGCCATCTGTCTTCCACATTGGTAGGTTTGAGCCTCCCGGCAATATTTGGCTTGTCAAGTAGATTATGATTCCACTCAACAATATTTAGTCATCCCTGTTAGAAGTCATAATTATCAAACAAAAACAAAAAAAAAATGTAATTAATTACAATTGCACTCAATTTTTGGTTACCAAATCCTCTACTCTAATTCATTTACGACAAAAAAGAAAAAGAAAACAAGAAAAATAATAAGTTTATCCCAAAAGAAAATTGTAAGTCCAGCAAAAAATTAAAAAGCATGACATGCCGCTCTGAAACATAGAAATAAAAAGTGAGCTAGAGCTTACTAATTAAACTAGTATGCAAAATTTAATATATACTCTCATATATACACACACATATATATGATCAACGAGAGCATGAGCTTATTTAGCTCACTAATTAAACTAGTAAAAGGATAGGCAAATTTAATATATAATCGTACATAGTTAAGATGTTCATGTGTATATTAATTAATTATAGTAAGATATACATGAGCAAAAACTGACCAATTTCTCTCTCTGTCAACTTGGTCGAATTCAAGACCCTTGTCGACGATTCGATTATTGCCTTTGGTTGTTCGGTAACGAGAGAAACTAATCCAAATTTGGTTGTGAATCGCTCTCCAAAGAAGAAGAGGGAAGATGAGGAAAGATGACAAGTCTCTCTCTTGTGGATCATTCTTTCTCAAAAATGAGTTTGTGCACTTGATAACCCACGGAGCCAATATCACGTACTGCAATTCCATGTATGCCACATCGTATATGGTGTTAGTCATTAAGTCTCATGATCATCCTGTTAATATGAGAATTGAGATGTGTGTGTCTATATATATATATACTATTTATATCTATATATATATATATATGATGCGTACATCAGAGTGACTAAGTATTATAATAACTACATCGTTTCCAGCAGAAAATACGATCTTAATTCACACGAACTACTGGTCCGAAGAAATTCAAGAAAATAATTTTAAGAAACAAAACTCCTAATGATTCTTCGAGATAATTATTTCTTTGACTTGCTATATTTATGTGAATGAAAAAAAAAAAGACTAAACTGTTTTTAAAAGGATGAAAGGCGGGAACAGAACTTAATTCCGAGATAAAAAAAAGTTTTAAAAAAAACAATAACAATACATTTATTTGGTATTGCTTCCTGAGAGATGCTTTTGGGTTCGTTTTGTATTGCTTTTAGACGTTATTCTTTGCTTTTTATGATAATTTACAACATGTGAGGGTGTTGGGTAAACGCTCTTTGTCCATCAACTTTTAAAAATTGTCGCCCAACAATAGAGTTTGAGAAGTAGATCAGAGATTGTCATGGAAGCTTATGTTGTTATTGTTCACTTTGTTGTTCACTTTGTTATCATCAATCTGCCCATTTTATCTCTCTATTTTAAAATAGTATTTTTTTAATATTTGTTTAAAAGTTGCAAAATATACTATAGTAAATTTACTCAAATATTTTTAATAATTAACAAGATGTTTGCAAGTAATAACAATAAATCCGAAATTTAGCATTTATTTTATTATTGTAATTGTTAAAAACATTCAAATTAACAACAATAAGTCAGTAATATTTCAAATAACAAAATTAAATTATATTTCTTTTAGTACTTCGGTCTAAAATACTATGAATGTTTCAAATTAGAAATAAAAACTAAAACTATAAATTTTTTTTTTTTTTAAGTATGTCTATTTTTCCAAACACCTAAAATTCTGCTTCTAATATTTATAGTAGCTTTGAAAGAAAATTTATCAAACGTACGTCTACCTGCACTTTTGATCATAGTAACTTCTGACCAACAATGCAACTATAATAAATATTTTCAAAAACTTAACAATGTCTAAGTAGCCTTTTGACTTTTTTAGTATATATAAAAGCTACTTCTGAAAAATATTGTCAATTTTTCAAAAGAATTTTCTCTAGAAGAGCTTCTAGTCAAAGAGTCAAAATATAATTTCTCAAAAAAAAATCTTCTTTTTTAAAAATAAATGACAATAAATGATAACTGATATTACAGTTGCTCAAAACATCCCAACTAAGTTTGCACTTGGCATCCTCTAACAACTTATCATTTACCAAACCCCCAAATCTAATATTATTGATAAAAACGAAAGACAAAACAACCAAAGAGTCAACAATAATAAAACCAACCCAAAGGCACAAGAAACAGTAACTAGCAAGGCACTAACTTAAGCAAGGACAAAAAAAAAAGAAAAAAAACTGGTGAAAGAGGAATCCTATCAATTATGTGAGTATAGAAGAGTACTTTTAATCACGATAGTCGCCGCGATTGAAACTAGAGAAGCTTTTGTTGAAAAAGAGTTGACAAAAGAGTATAATATTGGCTACGACAATATTTATTGCTAATGTTCAACCGAAAAAAAAAGATTTATTTGCTCAAAAAAAATATTTATTGCTAATGAAAAGCGCATGAGATTGTCTTTGCTTCAACATACTCTTTCTTTTTCTTTGACAAAAACCAATTTGTGGTCCAGAAGGTTTGATACTACGTATTATCATCAAAAAGTAGGCGTACGATAATGAGTCAAATATCATTTAAAACGTATGGGTCTAAATTTTTTCTTTTACTTTTAATTAATATCTTTTTTAGTCAAGTAACTATATCATTTAAAAAAAAGTATTAATCAAGAATAAGTTAAGTTGAACAATTTTCTCTATCCCATGATACTCGGAAGGAGCCGCAACTCATCAATGCATGCGCAACGTATATATATTAGTCACAATCTTTATGCTGTGTGTCTAAGAACCTGTGTCATGACATAATTTCTCTTTTGTGTACTTTTATGGCAATAACATAATGAACTTTGTCGTATAAAAGGAATTAACAAAAAGGATATTTCATTTTACTCCAAAACACACAAAAAAGGACTATATCAGTGCTTATTTTTGTGTATTTATAAGTAGCACCCTCTTGAATAAAGCCACCTTTAGAGGACCACAACAAGCGATGTGTATATTTTATACAATTGTGAACTGAACATGAATAAACTTACCTTTTTTGGTTGACTGAATATCTGAGTATCGATTTTCAAATATGATATATATATATATATATATGCCCGCATGCATGGGAGTGGTGTTAGGGTTTAGTAGCAAAATGAAAAGTACCTTAAAGCTTCCAAGGCGCTTCCATGGCCAGTCAGTAAGGATTCCCGGAGTAGTAGCCATATTAGCTATTTGTTTCTCTTGATCTCCTCTTCAATTTCGTATGCCTTTGATACGTTGGAGACCCCTATATATAGACACATATATACATATATATATATATATATATTCAAACATTGTATATATAAAAAGTCCAAACTTATTAAATGTTCATATTTGCACATGCGTACCGAATATTAGGAATCTCAACCAATGCCAACCCAAACGCTGGCACCCACTGATTCATCGATTACTTGAAGACCTTCTGATCAGAAACTTATTTATTTTTCTCAACCGCTTCTGCCGGACCATAATAAATGATTTTTATTTATTTGTTTGTTTTTTCAGCACCGACTACGTAATTGGTTTTGCCTTCACAAATGACTGAATTGAATATAAGCTCATCAATAATATGCATCACTGTACCTGCGTGTCATTCTAATGTTTATATATAATTAGTAGTGTCTATATATTGTCACACATGACATGTGTGTGTGGTTGTACGTAATAATCTCATCTAATTTTTAGCGAAACGTAAGCTAGCTGATCATTCTATATGCAGGCATGCGTTTCCCCCGCCATAAAATGAATCTATCTATGGGTTCGAAGTAATATTCATCTTACTCTATCGATTAAAACTTTAGATATTATATTAAATGAACTCCTGCAACTTGTAATTAATAAGATATTATTAAGGATAACAAGTAAATTAATTATTAATTATTAGATATGTGCCTATCGTTTCTTAACATTTTATATTAAAATGTTGCCAACAATTAAGTATATCAATAGTACTTGAGTAATTTAATTTTTTGTTGTTATTATGATTATATTTTGCCAAAACATGCCTTTTTTTAGGGGAAAACATTACAAGTTCTATTGAAGTTCCCATTTATTAAAGGAAATTAACATTCGACCAAAAATACAAGGAAAACGAAACATTAGCACGATTTCTGTGACGTCTCTAACTTTTGGTCATCATCCTATGCTCATATTTACCATTTCTTAACCTCTATGACGACCCTAATTATAACTTCACAAAATTTCAGGCCATTTTTTTTCATTCTTACCATGTACGTTAAAATGCTGTAGCATTTTAACAACATTCTGTTACATTAGTCATCAAAATACATAAAACACTATTTATTTTACATATAAAGTTCAGCAGCGTTTCCAAAACACATGACGCGTCCACAACCCACTTGTCCACATTCCGCTGCTACACCCTTTCTGCATGCCCAGCTTCAAGTTTCAGGGAGCCGGTGCCTTACCCGTGCTTCCTACAACACGAACAAACTTAATGAGCTTTTGCTCAGCAAGTATCAATAGGTCATAACAGATGCAATAATTATGCATACCCATATATGCATTCATGTCA
>NW_010361425.1:700821-702878 GCF_000414095.1 Morus notabilis | reverse complement strand
ATATATATATATATACATATATTATAACTTTATTCAGCCTGCTTTTTTTTTGGACTGTCGAGTATCCTGGGTCAAACTTCTCATATTCAACCCATTTCTCTTAGGTATCTCATTAGTCAATTCCCTTTTCTAAAATTATCATCTTAATTGATTCAGAATTGCCCAAAACGCGTACCCTTGCGGTACTCATTTTTTTGGCAGTTTCCCGCTTTAACTGACTCGGGAAAATTCCGTTTCAGGAACTTTTGCTATTTTCCTTACTTCTAATTTTTCTACTCTTTTTCTAGCTGATCATTTGGTCACAAACAAAACATTTTAGTTTTTCATAACTAAAATATACCCGCTAAAATTTCTAACTTTTAACTGATATTTCACTATTCATAACTGATATTTACAAATTTCCTTTGTAAAAATATTTGTATTATAACTTTACACTTTTCGGGAGATTTTACCCCGTACATAAAGTTTTTTATATAATATTTTCTTGATTACATCAAAATTCTACTATTTACTATTCCGGAAAGAATTTTGGTCAAATACTGGACTGTCCGGATTAGACCTAAATTTTTCCCGGTCATTACATTCACCCCTTCTTAAGAAATTTTCGTCCCGAAAATCAGAACAAATGGGGGTATTTTCTTCTCATCTCATCTTCACGTTCCCATGTTGCTTCTTCCACTTTTTGATTCCTCCACAGTATCTTTACAAGTGGAATACTTTGATTACGAAGACGCTTCTCTTCTCGTGCAAGTATTTGCACTGGTTGTTCCTCATAAATCATGTCCTCGTGAATCTGTATTGGTTCATGTTTTATAACATGGGATGAATCGGGTACATACTTCTTTAACATCGAGACATGGAATACATCATGTACCGCAGCTAATTCTGGCGGTAAAGCCAGTCGATAGGCTACTTTCCCTATTCTTTTAATAATCTGGAAAGGTCATATATACCTTGCGATCTTCAAGAAGACTGAATCCTCTTCATTAAACTCCAAGGGTCTTCTATGCTTATCAACATAGCTTTTCTGACGGTCATGTGCCGTCTTCATTCTATGATGGATTCAACCACCTCCTGAATGAATTCTGTCTTATGCAATTGCTTCTCCCTAGTTTCATACCAATGAATGGGAGATCTACACTTTCTTCCATACAAAACTTCATATGGTGGCATACCGATTGAAGCTTGATAACTATTGTTATACGAGAATTCAATCAATGACAGTTTCTTATTCCATGCTCCTTTAAAATCCATCACACATGCCCTAAGCATATCTTCTAAAATTTGGATGGTACGTTCCGATTGTCCATCAGTCTGAGGATGAAAAGCTGTGCTAAATCTTAATTCTGAGCCCATGGCTTCTTGTACACTCTTCCAAAACATGAAGGTAAAGTGGCTATCCCGATCTGAGACAATGGATAAAGGTATTCCATGCAGTCTAACTATGTTGGTGACGTATAACTCTGCTAACTTGTCAAGGGTATACGTCACTTTTATGGGTACAAAATGGGCAGATTTAGTCAATCTATCAACAATTACCCAGATTGCATCATAACCTTCACTTGTTTTGGGTAGTCCTACCACAAAATCCATACTTATATGCTCCTATTTCCATTCCGGAATATCTAACGGTTGCAACTCTCCAGCTGGACGTTTATGCTCTGCTTTAACCTTTTGACATGTTAAACAACGACTAACGTAGTCCACGATGTCATTTTTCATATATCTCCACCAAAAGTGTTGTTTTAGATCTTGATACATCTTAGTCGCTCCTGGATGTATCGAATAAGGGGTATTATGAGCTTCAGAAAGAATTTGACTATTAAGTTTTTCATCTTCCGGAACACAAACCCTTCCTTGAAATGTCAGTATTCCCTTATCAGAGACTTTGAATTCTGTCTCTTTTCCTTCATCAACTTCTTTCCAATACTTGTCAAGAGTAGAATCTTGACGTTGAGCTTCTGTCATCTTGTCAAAAATAGATGGTTGTATCTGTAGAGTGGCTAATTTACCTGTAATTAGCTCCAACCCTAATGAATGAATATCCTTTTGTAAAA
>NW_010361425.1:700000-700582 GCF_000414095.1 Morus notabilis | reverse complement strand
AAAAACTACTGCTGCTAATTCAAGATCATGAGTAGGATAGTTTCTCTCATGAGTTTTCAATTGTCTAGACGCATACGCAATTACCATTCCATTTTGCATCAATACCGCTCCCAGCCCTAGTTTGGAAGCATCACTGTATACGTCAAACTTTTCTCCTTTCTTTGGAATAGTAAGGATTGGTGCAGTAGTCAGCTTTTGTTTCAATTCTTGAAAACTTTCTTCACACCTCTCAGTCCATTCATACTTCCTTTTTTTTCGTGTGAGGGTAATGAGTGGTGCAGCTGGTTTTGCAAAACCCTCTACAAATCTTTTGTAATACCCGGCCAGACCTAAGAAACTACGAATCTCTGTTACGTTTCTTGGTGCGGGCCGTTACTAACAGCTTCAATATTTGCTGGATCCACCGAGATTCCATCCTTCGAGACTACATGTCCTAAGAAATGAGCTTTATTGAGCCAAAATTCACACTTGGAGAATTTAGCATATAGCTGATGTCTTTTCAGCGTTTGAAGAATAGTTCTCAAGTGCTCTTCATGTTCCTTATTATTCTTTGAATAAATTAGTATGTCGTCGATAAAAACG
>NW_010361425.1:694195-699407 GCF_000414095.1 Morus notabilis | reverse complement strand
GTATCCACAACATGAACTAAATATCCTTCGCAACCACTTGAAAGTAATTTCTTTGCTTCCATTGCATTAATTACTCGTCTGGGGTACGTTTAGAGCGATCAACGTACTCAAAAATTTCTTCCCCATCGGGTCAGAAAATCACCTTCCTATTACGACAATCGATAGTAGCTTGATATTCTCCTAAGAAATCCATTCCTAGGATGACGTCGTAGTCGATTATCTTTAATACGACTAGATTTGTGTATAGCTCCGTGTTAGCTATGACTATTGGTACATGTTCTAACCTAAATTCTGACAATAGAATTTCCCCGGATGGCAGGGTAGTCCTAAATGTCTGACCAATTCTATTCATAGCATAATTTAATTTCTCAGCAAATCCATATGATGCAAACGAATGTGATGCACCGGAATCAAATAATGCGTATGCTAAGCGCTGAGCAATAGTAAGCTGACCTGTCACGACTCTTGACGTGCCAGCTTCTGCATCATTTCTCGTGTATGCCAACAACCTAGCATTGGTTTGCGACGGGGCTTCTATTCCATCTTGCTGAGGTTGCATTTCCTCAACTCTTATCTGTATCGCATTTGCTTGGTTAGTAGGTTGTCTATTAGAATTCTGAGGACAATTCCAGGAATAATGGCCATCTTTGCCACATGTATAGCAAATGTTTGTTCCATAACGACATACACCCAAATGTTTCTTTCCGCACTTAGAACACTCAACTATATTCGTGTTGCGATCTTGCCTCTGTTGCGGACTTTGGGAATTAAAGTTTCGATTTCTATCAAAATTTCTCTTCCTCTTATTCGGGTTCTGGTTATTTTGTGGACGACTTTGCAAAGGTCAATTTTCTTAGCCAGTTCTGTTAGCTTGGTTGCTCTGACCAGCTTGATTATTCTTTTGATTTCCCTTTTGGGTTTGCTTTGCTTGGGCTTGTTCCTTTTTCTTGGCATCCCAGAATTTGGTTCTCTCTTCTTTAGCTTGGGCTAGGTGATATTCTGCTCGGACTGCTCTACCAACACAATCCGCTACTTCCCACTGTCTACCACTGTAGCTATTTCGGGATGAAACATCACTAACATCCGTCGCACCCTTTCCATTTCTGTTGGCACTAGCTGTGGGCATAGCCTTGCCAATCGATCAAACTTACGACAAGCCTCCATAACAATCATATCACCTTACTTTAAATTATTGAATTCATTTTGTTGAGCTCGGAAACCTACAGTATCATAGTACTTAGCATTGAATTTCCCTAAGAATTCATTCCATGTCATTGTTGCCACATTTCTTCTCATTACTACTGTCTCCCACCAGTAGCGGGCATCTTTCTTTAACACATACGAAGCACAAAGAACTTTTTCTTGCTCCGTTAGATTCATGAAATCCAGAATCGTTTGGAGTGAAGTTAACCACTCCTCAGCTTCTAGTGGGTCAGTGGAACCTTCAAATTCTGGTGGCTTCATCCTACGAAACTGTACATCTAATGGTTCCTGATTAGCAATCGGAATAGCTTGTGGCACCATTTATGGCATCGCCACAAGCTCTGGTTATGGTGCCGGTTGAACAGGTGGCGCTCTTCTTCGCTCCTGTTCCTGGTCTCTTTGCTCTAACTGTGCCCGTAAATTTCTATTTTCATACTCTTGAGCCTCAAGTCTGGCTCGTAAGTTAGCTATGGTGGCAACTAAATCCACTCTTAATTCTTGAACTAACTAGTTCTTGGACCAATCGTTCTCTACGTGGACGAACCATGTTTCCGTGTGTCTACATAAGAGGAATAATGGTAAACATGGTTAAATTTCCAGATATGTGTATATGTATAAATCTAAATAAATCATAACATCATTTCATAACATAAAGTTGTTTTAAAAATAATACAACTTTTATTAAATGTGGTGGCATTCTAGCAGTATTTTAACCACACTTATCATTTAAAAAAAATGCATTCCTAGGTAACGACATTTTTTTTTCCTATATTTGATTTATTTGTATACCTGTATACACATACATACACATATCCGCTCAAACATACATATACATTCATCATTCATTACTTACACAAGACAAGTATGATTATCTTATACATCCACAGTACATTTTTTTTTACATTGCCAAAATGTAACATTATCATCAAAACATTACATCATATTGTACATCAGCTTAATTCCCAGTGGCCTCCCAAAAATCCTCCACCGGATCTTCTTCCTCACTTGTATTTGCGGTGTTTTGGGAATCCACATTTGCTTGTCCCTGTTGTTGGGGTGATGATGTTGTTCCAATTTCTACTCCAGAACACACCTCCACTGATCTATTTCTACATAGGTATTCTCTCTGCCTACGTTCAAACTCCATTCGACGCTCACTAACGCGTCGTTCCTGCTCCTCTCGTTCTATAGCCAAAGTTTCTTCTAATTTCGTTACTTCCTCTACAAACTGGGTGAGGGTATATGTAACTTCCCATTGTGGAAATACCATAGTTTGTAACTCTTCTGTTAACCCCCTCCATAATATGAAACATGCATCATGTTCTTTTAACTTAATAGTGGGATCAGTCATAATCTCACTAAAGAACCGATCAGCATAGATTGTCACAGTATCATAAGGTCGCATCTTAAATTTATCGACCTTGTGTATATACTTATCCATTTTCTTAAATTCGGTTTTCCCAGTATGTGGTTGAGCCTGTGAGGTAGAGGCAACCTCTGGTGCCATCCTTACAGGTACCTCTCTCGGTGGAAATTGAGCTAGCAGTAAACTACAAAAATTGCCCCATGGCACCTCATGCGCATTCCTTGTTTCCACCGCACCTCTCCAAAACTGCCTAGCGTCAGACTCTAATAGGCCGGCAGCTAGAATTACCCAATCACTCTCATCAATATCACAGGCTACCATCAAATATTCAATTCGGTGTAGCCAGTCCTGTAATTTGGTTGAGTAAGCCTGACCATCATACATAGGTGGATTACACTAATAAAGTGCAAAAGCAGCTCTTGCGGCGACCCTAGATCCTATTGGGTCTCTAATCATTGCTACTTGCACTTCCCTAGCAATCGGGGGTGGCTCAGCTACTCTAATAGGCTGTAAGGGTTGTAGGGGTACCTCTATAGGAATAGGTTCCACTTCTTGTACCGAAGGTAGACTATGCGGACGTCCTCTCCTTCCTGGACCCCGGATACTTCTTCTATGCAACCCTCTGGGTATCATCCGAGTTCGCCTTGTTCGTACCATATCGTATATCCTATAAGGACAAAATTCACACACTGAATTCTAAATTCAAAAGAATGAATAACTTACTTGGAAAATGTAGAGTCAGATACTCAGCAGAATGTGGGTGGGTGGCAGAACCGTCGCTCTGATACCAACTGTGATGACCCTAACTTTTGGTCATCATCCTATGCTCATATTTACCATTTCTTAACCTCTATGACGACCCTAATTATACCTTCACAAAATTTCAGGCCATTTTTTTTCATTCTTACCATGTACGTTAAAATGATGTAGCATTCTAACAACATTCTGTTACATTAGTCATCAAAATACATAAAACACTATTTCTTTTACATATAAAGTTCAGCAGCGTTTCCAAAACACATGACGCGTCTACAACCCACTTGCCCACATTCCGCTGCTACACCCTCTCTGCATGCCCAGCTTCAAGTTTCAGGGAGCCGGTGCCTTACCCGTGCTTCCTACAACACGAACAAACTTAATGAGCTTTTGCTCAGCAAGTATCAATAGGTCATAACAGATGCAATAATTATGCATACCCATATATGCATTCATGTCATATAGCCTAGTACAGAATTCTAAACGACTTTCGTTATGTGTTTCTCATTCTTTTCATTCTTGTTTACGGATACCATATCGTTATATGGAATGGTTTCTGTGTTTCATTTTCTTGTCTTTTACTTCTTAGAGGCCCTGTCATGTTGTACCATAGCGCGCATAACCAGTGAGGAGTGGGATAGCTAACCAATCCAACTCAGTCACGGTTTCATATCTTTCATAGTCTCATAATAACCTTTCCTTTGAAGGCTGGTACAAATAGGACGTTTAGTCTCTTACCGTTTATCAATTTTCTCATTGAAACGGTAATTTTAGTTAAATCATATGAATTTGTGCATTATTGAGCATTTTATCATGAGATTAAATTTTTGTTAAAGTTTAACCTTTCATTTCTCTTAGTTTGATCTCGACTTATTATCGATACATACTTTTTGCATAATAAAGTCCTACGATTACATAAGTCTTGTAGATACTTACCTAACATAGTATCTAACATTCACATTGTATCTAACATTCAAAATTCTATTATATGCACAATCTTTGTGCAACATAGAAAAGTAAGCTTGTTCGTGATATAGCCACAGAAAAACTATTGTACTTACAAAAGTTTTGCTAACAACGCGTCTTTTGTCTCCCTTGACGCTTTCCAACTTCAACTATTAATCGGCCCTATTGCACAAATTTTTCGATCGTTAGATTCAAAATCTAAGATCAATAATTACATTAAAATTTACTTCGGAAAAGTCTACAATCCTTATGTTTGGTATTCAACCTCAAACCATTTCCTATCTCAAGGATTTGCAATAAAATCGTGCAAATTACTCAGTCATGGGCCTAATCTTCAATTTTGATCCAAAACTGTGAATTCTCGTTGTGTTCGGTTTCTAACCATCACCGATTATCGAAACATCTTTCTTTTCACACTTTAATCCCATATTTTTCTTGAAATCCAGTTTTAGTTTAAATTACTCAAACTAAATTTCGGCAGAGTTTCGCCTTATTTTTCTCGTTTCTCGAGTTTTTAATAACTCGTTCTACTTCTGATTTCGGTACCTGGAGTCAAGATTTACATTCCTGAACACAGATTCCAACATAAAATTGAACAAAACATATGTTCTTTCTTAATCTAGGCTCACGGATTTTTGATAGAAATCCACCAAAACTTTATTCAATCGTCTTAACAGTTACACCGTTAAACTCTTATTACGATACTCTACAAAACCTCAGCTTCAATTTTCACTTTAACGGAAGTTTTTCTGAGATGGGTTACTATTCATCTAAATCAAGAAAATATAGAATTCACATTTTTAAATCCGAAATCTTACCTCTAGAAGTTGAGGTTTTCCGCTAGAACGCCTCAGGTTACGTTTCTACCGGACTGAATGAAAGAAATTTTGGTAAAAATACTTGATCTTCCTTGATTTCCCT
>NW_010361425.1:675774-694158 GCF_000414095.1 Morus notabilis | reverse complement strand
TTTTTTTTTTCTTCGTCACTTTCTCACGTTTTTTTTCCCAAAACTTTCCTCTGTTATGCTTCACGTTGGCATTAGCAAGTTTTTGTTGTTCTTCAACGTGAGAAATAGCCTTAGTACACTTAGGTAGTTTTACAAGGTAAGTTACCAACGTGAGTCATCCTCCAGCCAAGCGTACATAATGACAGGTGGTGTTGTTGGTATATATCCACCTCCACCTCACGGTAACAACAATTTTTTTTACTTTTTACTTTTTTTTTTCTTTCTTCTTAGTCGGCTAGGCAAAGAAAATAAGAGTGTCTTCTAGTATCTCCGTGGAACTCTTTAAGAAATTAATGAATATTATAATATTATTTTCAATAATATCTAATATTACTTTTTAAATTAAATTAAAGAAATTAAATTAATTTTCATAATTTAATTTTACTAGTTCTACTTAAGTTTGACACTTTATTTGAGTGGTTCTATGCTCCCCACATTTCTCTTGTCGAGACCTAACTTTCGTTTCTCAAAACGAGTCTCTTTCCGGTACTAATAATTTCACAATCAGTACAGGTTCTATACTAATTTTTTGGACTGCCGAGCACCCTGGGTCAAATTTCTCATATTCAACCCATTTCTCTTGGATATCTCATTAGTCAATTCCCTTTTCTGAAATTATCATCTTAATTGATTCAGAATTGCCCAAAACGCGTACCCTTGCGGTACTCTTTTTTTTTGACAGTTTCCCGCTTTAACTGACTTAGGAAAATTCCGTTTCAGGAACTTTTGCTATTTTCCTTACTTCTATTTTTCTACTCTTTTTCTAGCTGATCATTTGGTCACAAACCAAACATTTTAGTTTTTCATAACTAAAATATACCCGCTAAAATTTCTAACTTTTAACTGATATTTCACTATTCATAACTGATATTTACAAATTTTCTTTGTAAAAATATTCGTATTATAACTTTACATTTTTCGGGAGATTTTACCCTGTACATAAAGTTTTTTATATAACATTTTCTTGATTACATCAAAATTCTACTATTTACTATTCCGAAAAAAATTTCGGTCAAATACTGAACTGTCCGGATTAGACCTAAATTTTTTCCGGTCATTATAATTTCGATGTCACTTATATTAAACGAAATTGTCTTTCAATGAAAAAGTACAGGGAAAACGCTCAAATGTCCATATTAGCTAGGGACGACAATACTAGCAAGGATGGGCACTACTTTTACTTTAAAATTTGCTATAAATGGTCATTATGTTTTAAGAAAAGAGGAATGATACATATTATAAAAATGGTTTATCACGAACATCTTACATATTATAAAGGTACTACTGCCAGAAACGTCAAAATTACTGGAGAAATGACAATGTTAGCAAAACGACGGATATGTATCAGAACCATTTAGAAGAAAAAAAACAATAAAATTTGAACGAAACTTCAGCATAAAAGCAGCTTAAAGTACCAACAGTATTGTCTCACAACTACTTTGCTTAAATTTCATATCACCTCATTTTCATGGTCGCGTTAGTCAAGCAGGCAAAAGTGTATGTAGTACTATTGTCTATTTTTTATTGTCTAAGACCTATTCATCTTACCGATTTAAATTTAAAATTTAAGTTTCGTAATAATAAATAGTTCTAAAAAACAGTCACATCTAACTTTTTTATTACAGTAAAAAACTCTCACATAAAGTCATATCTCAACTCAAATTAAAAACTTGAATCAGTAAACTAAACGAATCCTCAAAGTACATAGTACACTGTACATTAGTCACAACTGTAAACAACGCTTCTCTCTCCTCTCCCTCACTACATATGGGAGGTGTGCCAATAATAATTTTTATATTTTAACGGTATTCTTGTTACCTAAATATGACACGTTTAATAAATGGATTATGACGAGTCAATTATGAGTTGACAGGTCAACCTAAAAATGACACGCTATTTAATTGTGTTTCACGAGTTCTACATTCAAACCCGTTAACTTTGTACGAATTTTAAATCATGTCGTCGTGTCGCTATCTAGATTACCATTTTTAGGCAAAACCAGTGTGGTAGATGGCATCCAACAAGAGAAGCTTGTGGGTCAGAGTGTTAATGGAGAAATACTGTCCCTCCGCTTCCTTTTGGGATGTTGAAATTCAAAACTCAGACTCTCTAGTTTGGAAAAAGTATTGTGGGCTGTCGTGCGCTGGTGGAGGCCGGATCTTTCTATCTCATTGGTGATGGGAATACTGTAACCAACTGGTCGCATAAGTGGATTCCGTGGAGCGAGAATGGCACGCCCAGAGCAGCCTTCAATCCAAGTGATGATAACGGCCCTCTTTTCCCTTTGGATTATAGGAGAGTGGCAGATCTGTTTCTTCCTGGGACTAGAACCTGGAATGGTGATCTCATTGACAATATGTTTCATCCAGAAGCTGCGGAAAGAATAAAGAGCATTAGTGTTCTCCCGGATCCGATACACAAGCATTAATACACAAGCATTAGTACACACGTTGTACACATTAATAATGTGAGTAGTTATTACACATTATTACACACGTTGTACACATTATTACACATTAATAATGCTTGATATTTTATGTGAGTAGGTGTGTGAGTAGGTGTTGGCAATTAGGTGTCGTGAGTTTCGTGTGAGTAGGTGTTGGCAATTAGGTGTCGTGAGTTTCGTGTGAGTCGTTGAAGTGCAACTTGTGTGGTTGTTATTTTTCTAAAGTTTTATATTTTTGTGGCTATTATTATATTTGCTCTACTATATATACCGCTTCGTAGCATAGTTTGCATTCAAGAAGTGATGAAATATAACGCTAATAGCCTTGAGTGGTTCGGTGAGTTGTAAGTGTGAGTGTAGTGTCTTTGAGAGTTGTAGACCCCATTTATTTACCGATTCAAATTTAGAATTTGAGTTTTACTACAGTAAAAAGCTCTCAGAAACAATCACGTCTAACTTTTTTACTACAGTAAAAAGCTCTCACATAAAGTCACATCCCAACTCGAATCAACGAACTGAACGAGCCCGTAATATTTGAGTGAGTAAATCTTCTCTTTGAGTGGTCTTAATAATAATAAAAATATTTGTGTGCCTAATAGTGTTGTGTTCAACAAAGGCCTTTCGAATTTAATAATGTGTTTATTTTTAAAATTTTGTTTGTCATAAATCACTTCGTCTTTACAACTTTCAATCGTTTCACGCACTCATCAGTGAATACGGAGCCAGAAATTTATTTAAGTGGGGTACTAATCAATACTAAAATTCGATACTAAAAAACTGAATTTCTAAAATAAGAATGTTTCTTTTCTTTAATTGTTTTTGTCAAACTTGATTTCGAGTATATTTAATCTTCAACTTAAAAAACAGCCCAAAAATAATATTGGATAATCTCTGTTTTAGTTTTGCTTATTGCAATAATGATATTGTGAGTGAAGTATTATATAAACGACATAATGTAAATATGCTTATTGTACTTAATCGTATGCATAGCATTTAATCAATAAGTATAACCTACTAGTTGTTTAAGACAATAAATAGTTTGAAAAACAGATACTTAAAAGTTTTTTAAACAAAAAAACTAAGTGCGAAAATATGAACAGATAAAAAAGAGGAGAATTTACCGAAAGAGATTGTGATAAGGATAAAATTACGTTTCACAACAGCCATGGATTATTGTGAAAAAAATATATATATTTTGAGTGGGAGCAAATTGAAGGAAAAACAAAAAACAAAACACTATATAGAAGTGCAATTTTTTTTTTTTAAAAAAAATCCAGTGGGGGCACGTAACTCTATTGATCCTATAATGCATCTGTCCTTGGTCCTGATAATAATAAAACTACAAATTTTGTCAATCGAAAGGAAGAAATTTTTAGTGTACCGATATGACCTCTTTTTCCCTAAATCCACCTAAGCATGCAGGTACAATTGTGTAATTTTCTTTTCTTTTTTTTTTTTTCTTGGCACATGTTGAAATCGATCATTGTGCTGGACTAAACATGTACTCCACTAATCCTTCTACTGCTTCGTAGTAATTTAAGGGTAGTTTCTTATCACTTTCTTGTGTAGTGTTGAGGGGGGATGGGCATTGGACAACGGACAATAATGTTTCTTCGAAAATGGACAATGGTGTTTGAAGAAACTGTGAGGTCTCTAATAATTATCATAATTATCGCGAAAGCCAATTATTAATTATTCAGGGTGTGGAATAGTCATCAATTCTAAAAATCACATGAGATAATTACTAGTTCAATTTGGATTGAATTATTTAATTATATTATTTAAGTAGTGGATAATTTTAATTTAGAATTCTAATATGATTTTGTTATCAAAATCTTATTGGATAAATGCAATCATAAAATACTTATTTAGATAAGAATAAATGCAATCATACATTTATTTGGTATTGATTTTCTAAATTACTCGATAACAACAAGATCGTAACAATTATCAGGACACACACAGGTAGCCAAATAACCATTACGACATCGTTTTGAAATTCTCAAAAATACAAATTTGTTTATTAAATAGAAAATTAACACGCCATTTAGGAAAAGATAGTTAAAGGTTGAAAACCATGACGAAGAGTTGCTTCCCAAACTTTTGTAATGTCGTTAGCAATATTAGCACCATTAAAGCCGCATTCATGCTTATTCCAACCCTCTAAAGCATGCACCATAAGATGAACAAGGGATTTAGGGTGAATATTAATCGTTCAAGTCTACGTCCGCTGCATTATGTACATTTACTAATACAGTTTTAGGAATAGATAGAGATCTCCTCCTCTAACTATAGAAATTACACGCGTTTTAATTTATATCAAAGGGAAAGGCAGTTAGAGATCATCACCAGCCAAAATACACAAGCCCAAAATAATGCTTGATATTTTATGTTGGCAATTAGGTGTCGTGAGTTTAGTGTGAGTAGTTGAAGTGCAACTTGTGTCGTTATTTTTCTTAAGTTTTATATTTTTGTGGCTATTATTATATTTGCTCTACTATATATACCGCTTCGTAGCATAGTTTGCATTCAAGAAGTGAAGAAGAACTATAACGCTAATAGCCTTGAAAACCATGACGAAGAGTTGCTTACATATTATAATGATAATAATAGACTAAAATCAATATGATCTGAAACAGGCATATACACATATTAGATCCAAGCAGCAATAATATGTATGATTTTCTCTTGTAATATTCTTTTTCATCGTAGTGAATGTCTACGACGACTGAGAGTGGACACATCTCTCATATAAGGGTAAATCACTATAAATTTTTTTGTGCACTCTAATTTTTTTCCCTTTTCTTTTATAAATTTTTTGCTCTAAATAGTATAGAATTAAGGTGTCTAACTCTTTAAAAATAAAATTAAAAAAGTAAAAATTTCTAAAAACAGAAACATTGCTAAACATGATATATAGTCTACCAGACATCAATTTGTAAAAAACTTTATAAGTTAATTAATACCATTATTCTTATGAATTGTTCTCAAATCATAATTAGAATGTGTGTGCACAAAAAGAAGTACTAATATGAAGCAATTAACATTATATTACCTTATGAGAACAACATCTTGAGAGAACTGAATTACAAGCAAATTTGGCATCAGTTAAGTGTTTATTAAGTTCCTCGTGCTCGTCGGGATGCAATGTAGCTATCTGAATAAATAATTAAATTCAGCCCACGTCAATTAGTTGATACAATATATAAAATAATACTCAAGATATATATTAAAATGCTTGTGTACCTTAAAAAATGTTTTAAGTTTGCACCAACATCCAAGTGTACCGGTAATTCTAAGTTATTTTCAGGTGCACATATACCGCCATTAATAAAATAAAATAAAAATGTTGCTCTCTTTTTATAGCCAAATTATTTTTTTTTTCCATAAATGATTTCTTCGTATGACGCATTTGATTGAACTATAAAAGTTGCTTTTGTTGCAGTTATGGAACTATAAATATAAGAAATAAGAAAATATTCTGCAACTTAATTTTATTGCTAAAACCCTTTTTCCGCAGCGTTCTTATATATTAAAGAGAGGAAAATTTTAATACTTTTAATTTTAAAAATTTAAAAGCTTCGATTAATGAAGTTTTAATAAAAGTGATGGATGTTTTTATTGTTATGTGAGATATGGAATCAGTTGAATAGATATACGTGATATAATTATTTGCCAAAATTACGTTCAGTCCATAATATATATATATATATTTATATATATTTGGTCTACACTTGTATATATATTACCTGGATACCCATTTGGCACAAAGCAAAAGCAATTGCGTAAGCAACTTTATTAAGTTTTCCTCTAAAGAGAACTTGAGTTGTCCCTTTTGGAATATTGTTCAGTACTACAGCCGTCGCAAGGCTACTACCATCTACAATCTTCATGTTTAACTGAGGATGTTTGTTAATATAAAGCTCGCCATATGCATTTAATTCCATACTCTGAAAAATTGATAAAAAAACATTTGGCATTGAGATCAAAGAAAAAATTAAAGAACAATATTGTTGAACATTTTTCTTCCTTTTGTATAGAAAAATCATATAACACGATATAACTTTCTACATACATAGAGCAAAAAATAACTCACATCAATTAATTTATATATCATCCTACACCATTTCATTATTAGATTCTCAGTGGTGTTCATTATCTTAACTTTTGGTGGGTATATATTCACACACACATATACATATATAACAAACATAGATGTACTCCAATATGCAATTTGACGTTTTGTATAGACATTCACGCATATTACATATATTATGGCATTAACTTTATAATTAAATACATAGAATTAATTTGAAATTGGAAAAAAAAAATATGGAACTATATATATGTATGTATGTCTGTAGTATGTACTTGCCTGATTCAAGAGACCGAGACTCAATACTCTGACCCCGTCCTCCTCGGCCTTAAGTATGGCTTCGTCAATCAAGTCGTTGATAGATGAATTTTTCCATTGTAAGTACTGAAACATATATGCATATACATATGTATATATTATCAATATTAGTTGTCTTAGTGTTAAGTACTTTAAGGTTTAGGATCCATGGAGAGTAATACTTACTTCAATCTTGTATTTCGGTACAACCCATGTTTGCATTTTAAGCTTACCGAAACGAAGCCTCTCGACAACAAACGAGTGACCATACAACCATCTTAATACCATTTGTCCCAAAAACGTCACAGGTAAGAACAACCGTAAGTACCATTTTGATACGTACGGCTTAGAAGCCAATCCAGCAAAGCCAAGCCGTAGATGGTAAATCGACCCCGGTGTTATTAGATGCGTTAGATGTACGACATCTGGCAGCTCTTTCCTTCTTTTGAGTAATGATTCATATAGACAACTATAAGATTTGTCCATCGTACTATATATATAATCATAAAGTGGCATAAACAATGAATAATTGGTTCGAAACTGAGTGTGATGTAAAGAATGGAACCTGCAAGGGCATATAGTGAAAATTTTTATGAGACCATTTTAAGGATTAAATATAATCATTAAATGATAGTATGGCTGGTTTGAAGCTTACGTGGGTGTATACATAAGATATTTGAGAGGAGGGAAGATAGAGAAGAACCACTTAGGAATTATTTCAAAATTGCAATGACCCAAATTGTTCATGAAATCAATAAAAGTCATGTAACCAACAACCGATGCTACTGATGCAGTTTCTGTACATATTGTTGTTAGCAAGGGTATTGCAAAGAGGATGAAATACGCAACGTGCTCTGCGAATGGATGAATTACAGCTGCTCACACAGGAAAAAAAAAAAAATATATATATATATATATATATATATATATATCATTAGTTAGTACAAGAAGAGCTAGTTGTGAATGGTAATTTTGATAATCGGAGAAAAGAGTAAAATCACAATTATACAGGTTCATTAATTTCTACCAAAAATTCTCAAGTCTTTTAAAATTATGTTGAAGAGTCCTTTACTCCAACTCTTAAGTCTCGTTCATTTCACCGATTCGAGTTTTTAGTTTTAGGTTTCTACAGTAAAAACTCTCAGAAAATATCACATCTAATTTTTTTCTGCTACAGTAAAAAGCTCTCAGAAAATGTCACATCTCAACTCAAATTAAAAACTCAAATCCGCGAAGTGAACGAAGCCTTAGTTACAAACATCCCACGGATCTCATACATATATATATATATATATATTTTGGTGTCAACGGAAGATCTCATTATAATGCAAAAGTTTGTACCATGTATGGGGTATGTGGCGCGTTGTGATTAGTGGTTTAAAGTGACTCCAACTGAAAGTGAACATACCATGTGAAGGTGCTATCAACGTAGATTTTGACAGTTACGAGTCAGTATCATGCCAGTTATTGACTGGTAATGACATTGCGTGATATTCTTTAATAATTATTATTTCCGGTATAAGTTAATAGACCCCGTTCTTTTCGCTGATTTGAGTTTTGTTACAGTAAAAAACTTTTAAAAACAGTCACATCTAATTTTTTTACTACAGTAAAAAGCTATCGCACAACATCACATTTCAACTCGAATTAGCGAACTGAACGGCCCTCAAGCTTTAGATTTGCGGTAGTTTTATAAAGAGACCTTCCCCTTAATTCCAATCTCTCCAGAGATAAATAACAAATAGACATAATTAGCCGAAAAAAAAGTATTATAGGTCGAGCTTACAGGTAATGGGCTCCGTGACAATAGAGGAATGGTGATGAGAATGATAGCGAGAGTAGAGGAAATGGTGGTGAAGTACTCTGTGAAGCCAATAGTAAAGGAACTCCACGACACTTGCATGGAGAAGAATGGTTAATATTACGCCATCTGTCTTCCACATTGGTAGGTTTGAGCCTCCCGGCAATATTTGGCTTGTCAAGTAGATTATGATTCCACTCAACAATATTTGGTCATCCCTGTTAGAAGTCAAAATTATCAAACAAAAACAAAAAAAAAATGTAATTAATTACAATTGCACTCAATTTTTGGTTACCAAATCCTCTACTCTAATTCATTTACGACAAAAAAGAAAAAGAAAACAAGAAAAATAATAAGTTTATCCCAAAAGAAAATTGTAAGTCCAGCAAAAAATTAAAAAGCATGACATGCCGCTCTGAAACATAGAAATAAAAAGTGAGCTAGAGCTTACTAATTAAACTAGTATGCAAAATTTAATATATACTCTCATATATACACACACATATATATGATCAACGAGAGCATGAGCTTATTTAGCTTACTAATTAAACTAGTAAAAGGATATGCAAATTTAATATATAATCGTACATAGTTCAGATGTTCATGTGTATATTAATTAATTATAGTAAGATATGCATGAGCAAAAACTGACCAATTTCTCTCTCTGTCAACTTGGTCGAATTCAAGACCCTTGTCGACGATTCGATTATTGCCTTTGGTTGTTCGGTAACGAGAGAAACTAATCCAAATTTGGTTGTGAATCGCTCTCCAAAGAAGAAGAGGGAAGATGAGGAAAGATGACAAGTCTCTCTCTTGAATATATATATATATATATATGATGCTAAGTATTATAATAACTACATCGTTTCCAGCAGAAAATACGATCTTAATTCACACGAACTACTGGTCCGAAGAAATTCAAGAAAATAATTTTAAGAACCAAAACTCCTAATGATTCTTCGAGATAATTATTTCTTTGACTTGCTATATATATGTGAATGAAAAAAAAAAAAGACTAAACTGTTTTTAAAAGGATGAAAAGCGGGAACAGAACTTAATTCCGAGATAAAAAAAAGTTTTTAAAAAAACAATAACAATACATTTATTTGGTATTGCTTCTGAGAGATGCTTTTGGGTTCGTTTTGTATTGCTTTTAGACGTTATTCTTTGCTTTTTATGATAATTTACAACATGTGAGGGTGTTGGGTAAACGCTCTTTGTCCATCAACTTTTAAAAATTGTCGCCCAACAATAGAGTTTGAGAGGTAGATCAGAGATTGTCATGGAAGCTTATGTTGTTATTGTTCATTTTGTTATCATCAATCTGCCCATTTTATCTCTCTATTATAAAATTAAAATAGTATTTTTTTAATATTTGTTTAAAAGTTGCAAAATATACTATAGTAAATTTACTCAAATATTTTTAATAATTAACAAGATGTTTGCAAGTAATAACAATAAATCCGAAATTTTGCATTTATTTTATTATTGTAATTGTTAAAAACATTCAAATTAACAACAATAAGTCAGTAATATTTCATATAACAAAATTATATTATATTTCTTATAGTATTTCGGTCTAAAATATTATGAATGTTTCAAATTAGAAATAAAAATAAAACTATAAATTTATTTTTTTAAAGTATGTCTATTTTCCCAAACACCTAAAATTCTGCTTCTGATATTTATAGTGGCTTTGAAAGAAAATTTATCAAACGTACGTCGACCTGCGCTTTTGATCATAATAATTTCTGACCAATAATGCAACTATAATAAATATTTTCAACAACATAACAATGTCTAAGTAGCCTTTTGACTTTTTTAGTATATATAAAAGCTACTTCTGAAAAATATTGTCAATTTTTCAAAAGAATTTTCTCTAGAAGAGCTTCTAGTCAAAGAGTCAAAATATAATTTCTCAAAAAAAAATCTTCTTTTTTTAAAATAAGTGACGATAAATGATAACTGATATTACAGTTGCTCAAAACATCCCAACTAAGTTTGGACTTGGCATCCTCTAACAACTTATCTTTTACCAAACCCCCAACTCTAATATTATTGATAAAAACGAAAGACAAAACAACCAAAGAGTCAACAATAATAAAAACAACTCAAAGGCACAAGAAACAGTAACTAGCAAGGCACTAACTCAAGCTAGGACCAAAATAAAAAATAAAAAAAATAAAAACTAATCTGTAGATCTAAAAGATCCAGCAGGGTCTATAGGTCAGGCCTGAACTATCTCTATGCATTGTGTATGGAAAGAGGAATCCTATCAATTATGTGAGTTCAGAAGAGTAATTTTAATCACGATAGTCGCCGCGATTGAAACTAGAGAAGCTTTTGTTGAAAAAGAGTTGTGACAAAAGAGTATAATATTGGCTATGACAATATTTATTGCTAATGTTCAACCAAAAAAAATATTTATTGCTAATGAAAAGGGCATGAGAATGTCTTTGCTTCAACAAAGACTTTCTTTTTCTTTGACAAAAACCAATTTGTGGTCCACAAGGTTCAATACTAGGTATTATCATCAAAAAGTAGGCGTACGATAATGAGACAAATACAATTTAATTAAAATGTATGGGTCTAAACTTCTTCTTTTACTTTTAATTAATATCATTTTTAGTCAAATAACTATACCATTTGAAAAAATATATATTAATCAAAAATAAGTTAAGTACTCTATCACATGATACTCGGAAGGAGCCGCAACTCATCAATGCATGCGCAACGTGTATTAGTCACAATCTTTATGCTGTGTGTCTAATAACCTGCTGTCATGACATAATTTCTCTTTTGTGTACTTTTATGGCAATAACATAATGAACTTTGTCGTATAAAAGGAATTAACAAAAAGGATTTTTCATTTTACTCCAAAACACACAAAAAAGGACTATATCAGTGCTTATTTTTGTGTATTTATAAGTAGCACCCTCTTGAATAAAGCCACCTTTAGAGTACCACAACAAGCGATGTGTATATTTTATACAATTGTGAACTGAACATGAATAAACTTACCCTTTTTGGTTGACTGAATGTCTGAGTATCGATTTTCAAATATGATATATATATATATATATATATATATGCGCGCGCGCATAGGAGTGGTGTTAGGGTTTAGTAGCAAAATGAAATGTACCTTAAAGCTTCCAAGGCGCTTCCATGGCCAGTCAGTAAGGATTCCCGGAGTAGTAGCCATATTAGCTATTTGTTTCTCTTGATCTCCTCTTCAATTTCGTATGCCTTTGATACGTTGGAGACCCCTATATATAGACACATACATACACATATATATATATATTCAAACATTGTATATATAAAAAGTCCAAACTAATTAAATGTTCATATTTGCACATGCGTACCGAATATTAGGAATCGCAACCAATGCCAACCCAAACGCTGGCAGCCACTGATTCATCGATTACTTGAAGACCTTCTGATCAGAAATTTATTTTTCTCAACCGCTTCTGCCGGACCATAATAAATGATTTTTATTTATTTGTTTGTTTTTTCAGCACCGACTACGTAATTGGTTTTGCCTTCACAAATGACTGAATTGAATATAAGCTCATCAATAATATGCATCACTGTACCTGCCTGTCATTCTAATGTTTATATATAATTAGTATATACGTATGTGTCTATATATTGTCACACATGACATGTGTGTGTGGTTGTACGTAATAATCTTATCTAATTTTTAGCGAAACGTTAGCTAGCTCTCATCATTCTATATGCATGCATGCGTTTCTCCCGCCATAAAATGAATCTATCTATGGGTTAGAAGTAATATTCATCTTCTTTACGTGTCCAGTACTCTATCGATTAAAACTTTAGATATTATATTAAATGAACTCCTGCAACCAGTAATTAATAAGATATTATTAGGTATAACAAGCAAATTAATTATTAATTATTAGATATGTACACCTATCGTTTCTTAACATTTTATATTAAAATGTTGCCTACATTTAAGGCCCCGTTCACTTCGCTGATTCGAGTTTAGAATTCGAGTTGAGATGTGACTTTATGTGAGAGCTTTTTACTGTAGCAAAAAAGTTAGATGTGATTGTTTGTGAGAGCTTTTTACTGTAGAAAAACTCAAATTTTAAACTCGAATCAGCGAAGTGAACGGGTCAATAGTACTTGAGTAATTTAATTTTTTTTGTTGTTATTATGATTATATTTTGCCAAAACATGCCTTTTTTTAGGGGAAAACAATACAAGTTCTATTGAAGTTCCCATTTATTAAAGGAAATTAACATTCGACCAAAAATACAAGGAAAACGAAACATTAGCACGATTTCGATGTCACTTATATTAAACGAAATTGTCTTTCAATGAAAAAATACAGGGAAAACGCTCAAATGGCACATTTCGACGTCGGATTTCTATATCTTTTGTAAACTTTCTTTCTCTATTCAATAAAATTAGAGTTGGGAGCTTGGTATAGAATATATAGGTCTCTTTAATTAGTGAATTATCTACCTAATTAAATGGGATATCAGAAATTTTTTTGAGGTTCAAGTCTTTTTTTTTTCCCGGAGCAAGAGGTTGAAGTCTTTATTATGTCACATAATATGAGGCTACTAGTAGGATTAACTATGCGTAAGCAGTAATATTTTACAATGTCCATATTAGCTAGGGACGACAGTGCTAGCAAGGATGGGCACTACTTTCACTTTAAAATTTGCTTTAAATGGTCATTATGTTTTAAGAAAAGAGAAATGATACATATTATAAAAATGGTTTATCACGAACACCTTACATATTATAAAGGTACTGCTGCCAGAAACGTCAAAATTACTGGAGAAATGACAATGTTAGCAAAACGAAGGGTATGTATCAGAATTCAGAATCATTTAAAAGGAAAAAAAACAAAAAAAAATTGAACGAAACTTCAGCATAAAAGTAGCTTAAAGTACCAACAGTAATTGTCTCACAACTACTTCGCTTAAATTTCATATCACCTCATTTTCATGGTCGCGTTAGTCAAGCAGGCAAAAGTGTACGTAGTACTACTATTGTCTATTGTTTATCATTTTACTGAGTTTAAAATTTGAGTTTTATTAGTTCTAAAAAACAGTCACATTTAATGATTGCATTTGGAAATGTCTATGCAGCTGGCAAGTTTCTTTTGGCAGGTTTCAAAAAATCCAGAAACTTGTTTTAGTTTCTATTTTTCTAAGTCAACTATTGATTCAAAGATGAAAAATTGATTTGATTGATTATTGATTGAGATTTCATAGCTGGATGATCTTCCTATGTCGCCTAAGAACGTGTCCAGGTTCGTTTATCAGTTTTGGGAAGGTTTCAGAATTAAAAGAGTTTGATTCGGACTGGTTTTGAGATAGTTGACCGTAACAGCTATATTGCAGTTTTGTTGCAACAAGGATCTACAACAGATTTGGTTCAGCAAATTTTTCAAGAAGTGGTCAAGCCTTTAACTTTCTACCTTTTTATTGAAAGAGTCTCGGGAGTAATTGTATACCTCTTGATGAGTTTTTGCTGGGTTGTGAGACAGGGGTGAGCATTTGTATTGAAAGAGATGATTTGAGTGTTTTTCAGCATAAAAACTTAGTTTGAGGGATTCCAATGTTAAAAAGTCGAGGGGATCTCGCTGTTCAAGTCTATTGGGAAATTTCAAGTTCATAGGCGTCTTCGTAGAGAGGGAGTCTCGGGTAGATTAAGTCCAATTGAATTGTAAAAGAGTTCTTAGTGGATTGTTCATCATCTGGGCGTGACCCCGCGGAGTAGGGTGTTACCGAACCGCGATACCATTTCTCTCGTGTTCTTTTATTTTATGTTTCTACATTATTCATATTGTCTTATAAAGTGTTAAAAGACTAAAACCGGTACTACAATTGGTATCAGAGAGGGTTACTGACGTATATTTTGGTGAGGTCCTGGTGTACTAGTTGATTTTGCAGGAATGGATGTCATGAGAGAAGGAGGATTTGTGAACAAACCACCTCTTCTGGAAGGTGTCAATTACCCCTATTGGAAGGCTCGCATGAAAGCTTTCATTAAAGCTATTGATGAGAAGGCATGGCGATATGTGTTAACCGGATGGACTCATCCAACAACTAAAGATGATAAAGGCAATATCGTTCCTAAGTCAGAAGAGGAATGGTCCAACGATGAGGACAAGCTAGCAAACAGTAATTCAAAAGCATTGAACGCCATTTTCAATGCTGTGGATGTTAATCAATTCCAATTGATTTCCACATGTGAGTCCGCTAAAGGAGCGTGGGATATTCATCGAACTGCACGTGAAGGTATGGATGCTGTGAAGTCCTTAAAACTTCAAATCCTCACAACTCGAAATGAGCGTTTGCGTATGGAGGAAGATGAGTGTATTTCTGATTTCAACTCAAAGCTTTGTGATATTGCAAACGAAGCCTTCGCCCTTGGAGAAAAATATTCTAACGCCAAATTGGTGAAAAAGACCTTGAGATCACTTCCGGCACGTTTTGCTTACAAAGTGACAGCCATCGAAGAAGCAAAAAATGTGGAGAAGCTGAGACTTAATGAACTCATAGGTAATCTTCAAACCTTTGAGATGAACTTTAAGGATAAAAAGAAAAGTAGAGGCATTGCTCTTAATGCAGATTATGATGATATGTCCACCAAAGATGAGACCGACGAAGGTGAGGACTTGAGTGAGTCTCTTACTTTACTCACCAAAAACTTCAATAAAATGCTGAGAAAGATCAACAAGAAAGGGAGATTTTGAGAGAATTCAAAGAACAAAAATTCGCAAAAGAAGAATTTTAACTCTCAACGGTTTGAAGAGAAGAAAAGAAATAAGGGAATACAATGCCGAGAATGTAAAGGATTCGGACATGTTCAAGCGGAGTATGCAAACACTCTCAAGAAGAGAAACACGGCTGCCATGGCGTCTACATAGAGTGATGATTCAGATGGAAGTCAAGAAGATACAGATGATCACACCAACAATTATGTGGCTTTCACTGTAAGAAATGAATTCACGGATAAAAATTTATTTAGCACTAATAATGTTGTTACAGAGTCTGTTGCAACAGCGTCTGCAACAACCTCTGGTGGAATTGTTAATGATACAGATTTCGAGGATGAAACTGAAGATGACAGTGATGAGGATGACCTAAGCCTTGGGAAGATTCAGGAGGCTTATAAGAAGATGTACAGCAAATGGTTTGTTGTTTGCAAAGGAAACAAATCACTTGAAGATGAAGTTGGTGTCTTAACAAAGAAAAGATATGAGTTGAAGAAGGCTACAACAAATTATGAAATCTTGGCAACAAAGCATCAAAGAAAGCTTGATGAGACCAGACTCGAATTGGAGCAGACCCAGAAGAATTTAAGGATGCTAAACTCGGGCACATCAAAATTGGATCACTTACTCTCACAACAAAAAACTTGTGGTGATTATTCAGGCCTTGGCTACAAGGGTCAAGAAATTTTTGGGAAGACTGTCTTTATGAAAGGAGCCACCAGTACTATGATGCAGTCTTTTAAGAAATCTCGGGTAAGATCAAACAAGAAGTTTGTTGCAAAGCCTATTGTAACAAGACAAGCAACAGACAGGTTCGTTCCTATCTGTCACTTTTGTAATTTGCCTGGCCACATTAGACCTAGATGTTACAAATACTTGAATGCTTTAAAAAGAGGTATGATCATTAATCCATCAAATTTTGTATTCACAAGAAGGACACCTAAAGCAATGATTAATGTGCAAAATAGATTTCCTAGACGTGTGTGGGTAAGGAAATCTGATTTAAAGTGTCTTGGGGATTATACTTCTTTTAAAGCGTGTACTATTAACTCTGAGTATTGTGGTAGTGGTCACTTCAAGCTTTCGATAGGTGATAAAAACAATATGCATCGGAGAATACCATATTCAGGGGGAGTAAGACTCGTGGTGAATTCAGGGGGAGCGATTTACAGGAAGGTGTTGCACAGTTTCTAGAATTTTTTGCCTATTTTTGTCAAAAAGGGAAAGTAAGTATTGTGAGGGTTGACTTTACAAAAAGTACTGTGTTTTAGTTGTTATTATTAGTTTTGCCAAAACAATGCCAAAGGGGGAGGTTGTTGGGATTTGTTTCCAAATTTGTGTATTGATTGTAATCGGATTTGATTGGCATTATTTTGGGAATGTTTTGCTGGGATGATTGCGTTTGGAAATGTCTATGCAGCTGGCAAGTTTATTTTGGCAGGTTTCAAAAAATCCAAAAACTTATTTTAGTTTCTATTTTTCTAAGTCAACTATTGATTCAAAGATGGAAAATTGATTTGATTGATTCTTGATTGAGATTTCATAGCTGGATGATCTTCCTATGTCGCCTAAGAACGTGTCCAGGTTCGTTTATCAATTTTGGAAAGGTTTCAGAATTAAAGGAGTTTGATTCGGACTGGTTTTGAGATAGTTGACCGTAACAGCTATGTTGCAGTTTTGTTGCAACAAGGATCTACAACAGATTTGGTTCAGCAAATTTTTCAAGAAGTGGTAAAGCCTTTAACTTTCTGCCTTTTTATTGAAAGAGTCTCGTGAGTAATTGTACGCCTCTTAATGAGTTTTTGTTGGGTTGTGAGACAGAGGTGAGCACTTGTATTGAGATAGATGATTTGAGTGTTTTTCGGGATAAAAACTTAGTTAGAGGGATTCCAATGTTAAAAAGTTGAGGGGATCTCACTATTCAAGTCCATTGAGAAATTGCAAGTTCATATGCATCTTCTTAGAGAGGGAGTCTCAGGTAGATTAAGTCCAATTGAATTGTAAAAGAGTTCTTAGTGGATTGTTCATAATCTGGGCGTGGCCCCGCGGAGTAGGGTGTTACCAAACCGCGATACCATTTCTCTCGTGTTCTTTTATTTTATGTTTCTGCATTATTCATATTGTCTTATAAAGTGTTAAAAGACTAAAATCGGTACTAACAAACTCGAATCAGCAAACTAAACGGACCATAAATGTACATAGTACACTGTACATTAGTCACAACTGTAAACAACGATTCTCTCTCCTCTCCCTACTATATATTACGCAAAAAATAGTATATATATATATATAATAACAATAATAAATTCCTGATTTTAATATAGTACTATTGTCTAATGTACGTAGTACTATTTTCTCAACATTATTCACCACTAAATTAAATATTTCATCGTAACTATTTAATACGGGGGAATTACTTTTCACTCAAAATGTGGTCAACATTATTCACCACTAAATTAAATATTTCATCGCAACTATTTAATATGGGGGAATTACTTTTCACTCAAAATGTGGTCATCGTACGATCGTAGTTTTTGTCAAAATGAGGTCACCACTAAGAGTGTGTTTGGTTGTAATAGGAGAATGATAATGATAATGGAAATAATAATGATAATGGTAATAAAATAGAAAAAAAATTGATTCATTTGTTTGATTATAATTTTAGGAATACTATGCAATGGAATATTATATGTTGACAAAATTAGCCTCATGTTATATATAACACTAATATTTTATATATCAATATAATTAATATAATATAGAATAAAATTGTTTTTATATAATATATTAGATAATTATGATATAGAATATAATAATAATATTAAAATGGTTAATACTTAATATAATTATAATATTATGAAATATATTTATATAATAAATAATAATATTCCAGTTATAATATAATTAAAAATTACCACTACATTATTTTATACTATAATAATATA
>NW_010361425.1:643603-675085 GCF_000414095.1 Morus notabilis | reverse complement strand
ACGTTTTAATATATAATATATTATTATAGAATATTAAATAAATATATTATAATTTATAACTATATTATATTATAATATTTTTATATATATTATATTATATTACATATTATAATATATAATCACTATATATAATATATTGTAATTATATTATAATATTGAAGGGTAATTATGAAAAAAAATAAAGAAAAGAGTTTGTAATGGCTATTCCTCTCATGTAATGAAGGAATGATGATTCACTCAAAATGGTTGAATGACCATTCCTTTTGAATGATCATTCTTTACTTACAAATTCAACCAAACATCAAACTTGGATTATGTAACACTCCTTAATTCTATCTTAGATTTTTATGAAATTTTGTGGTGATTTTTATGATTATTATGTGTTTTATGATTTTCTCATTTGGATGTCCTAAACTCACGCATCACCCGACAAAATTATCATCTGAGGGTAAATTTTTTCTGAAAACATTAATTGGAGCAAAACTTAGTGAATTAAATTCTGGATGAAGTTTCTAATATCATATTCTTAATTGGAGCATCGAAATTAATCAAGATTAGAGTTTTTATAAAGATTTTATTTCGGGGCCAAAGTTTATGATTGGTTGTTTGAGAGTCGCCATACATCACAACTAATAGAAACTTAGTTGGGGTTGAAAAATAAAATTTAAAAAAAAAAGATGACATATCGATTATTTCTCAAAGTTCAGACATATTCTACTCTTCCTCACTCCCTCTCTTACTCTTTCTCTAAGAAAAACAAAATAATCCCATAACTATGTAGATGAGCTATAGAAAACTCACCAAAAATCATTCAAAACTCCAATTGTCCATCAAAATTTTTCTTCCAACTCATAGTACTAACATCCCTATTTGATTTCCTTGAGTTAGAGATGATTTTTTAGCCCTAAAAGCCTCTCAAATATTTGGTTCAAGCCCCAATCCGAGAATAAAAGATTGTAAATCCATTTTGGTAATTTGTCCTTACCAAAACTTGTTCATTGATCAATTTATTTTAGTGGGTGTGTTCTAATCAATTTTTGAATGATTGTACGTGATATTTAACTTCTCTAAATTCACTATTACAGTCTAACATGTTTCTCCCAATTCAAGCCACGAGTTCATCATCAAAGTGAGGCCAAACTTTGTCATTTTTTCAAGGGTGATAGTCCTCAACCTTTAAAAATCATGGGATTGAATTAGAATCTGTATTTTGATGATGGAATTTAATTTTTTATGATCATTAAGTTTATTTCTAGTTGTTTGAAGTTTGCATGCTATATGTTTGACAAAATGCTTATGAATAAATTTATGTGATCAGCTATGAAGTTTCAGTTTTTTCTTGTTATTTTATATATTTTTTTTGTCTTAGTTGATATTTTTTTGTTAAAGTAGACATCTTAAGCTTTAAGTGGGTTTTTGAATCCCTCAGAAACGATTTTTCTAAAATTAATTATGATTTTTATAATTTCATGTAAAAATTTGTCAATTTCCTTACTGGAATTTTTAATATGGATTACAAGCTATTTTTTATGAACTGAAGAAATCTGAAACATAGATTATAATAGCTCTAAAGAAATCAGTATGAGTCTATTGGGCTATGGTTCTGTAACTTTTCAATCTACTTATAATATATTATGAGTATTTTCGTAAGAGTCAACGAATCTGTCTTTTTACAAAAGATTGTTTGTGATCAAATTTTGTGCTATTAAATATGGAGTTGATATTTTGATACTAAAGATTAGTTAAATATGTGAGGTTTCTTATAGTTAGAGAACTAAGTTTGTAGATATTTGAATATCTATAAGTATGTATAAAATTTTATTATTATGTTTGATGACAAATTGTTTTTTTCGATAACAAAAAGTTTAATAAAATTGACATTTTGGTTAGTTTTGTTGGAAATCCGATTGTTCATGCTAGATTATACTTTTGACAATATCGAATGATAATGAAAGCTCACGTTATGAGTTGGTGTGCTGTCAATTTTCTTAAAAAAAATATCTATAAAAATTAAGAACGTTAAATTAATTTTTTTGGTTGGATGGATTTTCTTTTAAGAAAATTATAGTTATATTATGAATTAAGTAGTTGATTTTGCTTTATTAAGTTATGGACAAGGTTATTAAATTCTAAAGAGTCTTCCTTAACCTCGATCTACGTTTTTTGAAACAATGGGTGAGATTGTAATTACGAGTCTCCGATTTAGATATGAAAGAGAAAACAATATGGTTTCCTATTCTTAGGAATTTGTTAGCAACTTAAGAGTTTTGCAATACTCTTAAAAGAATTTGTAACGCTCTAATTAACTGGAAATATTTACTAAAATCAGGTGCACCTAATCATTGTGGGTGAATAGAACGAAGTGTAAGGAGCTTACGTTTGGGATATATGAATGCTTAAGGTAAGTAGAGTACTCACCTGTAACATAAGTGATGCTTGCAATTTACTTGTGACTTTGTTTGCAATTACTACGTATAGATGTCATGATTGTTTATGACACTATGAAAGGTGATTATCATTATGCCTCATGGACTGTTTTTATTGTTTATCATGCCACTTATGATTTTTCATGATCAATGAATATGACATGGAAATATTCAAATTCCTTGTGAAAGTTTTATGCTCAATTATTAGCTACAATGGATATATGGTAATGTCTTAAGGAAAAATATATGAGTGGATATGAGTATTAATAATGGAAGCATGTTTTATGTTAACTACAAGAATGCAAATGACATGGTAAAAT
The DNA here is from genome assembly GCF_000414095.1 of Morus notabilis. Taxonomy (NCBI): domain Eukaryota; kingdom Viridiplantae; phylum Streptophyta; class Magnoliopsida; order Rosales; family Moraceae; genus Morus; species Morus notabilis. The sequence continues at coordinate 672,339 of NW_010361425.1, read as the reverse complement.
AAAAAGCTAGTATGCTTAATATGATTATGTGAGCATCTAAGAAACATGTGTGATATATGAAGTAGCATGACAAGATAGAGCATGATTTTGTTAGCATGGTATTTAAGTATGAACATTGGATAAAACTTATTGCCTATGAATGAATTGCTAATTCCTCTTAATGAATGTTAGGGTTAGCTAACAAATAGATTCTATGCGCTGTAGTCTTGTTTCTTTCTTTGCTATCCTGATATATTTAAAAACAAAAAAAAAAAATCTGCTACTTGGACATTTGCAATTTGGAATCATATACGAGAAATTGCAAAGGACAAGAGGATTGGAACACAAAACAAATTAATTAAAGCAGCACATATTGCATTTTATTAAATTTAAGGGGAAATGTAAATATGTCATAGTTTAATAATCTGTATTAATATTTTATTTGATTTCGATAGGTCTCTTTTTCTTTCATTTTTTTGTGCATTATACAACGATAGCTCATAGAGAATCAGTCCGCGACAATTCGTATGATATGATTAGTTTCACATATTAGTGGGTACTGCCAGTCCGTTAAAGGACCTAATATGATAGTTATGATTTAATTAAATCCATTAGATGGACTTTATGCTCTGTAGCCCCGGGTTATAGATGCAGCGACTCTAGTGGTCGTTGGATCTGTGATTTAGTCACGGTGTTGAATTCCATGAGCCTCGGCCTGGCAAAAATGGATAAAACCCCGTGAATACCCACGTTACCGCTTATGTGAATGCTAATGGATTGCGACTCTGGTGTGATAGGCAAGCCACATATAACTAGTGGTACACTCCTTGAAGCCGAGTTTAATTTGTTAAATGGTACGTGTGGTCCGTGTCTACGATTTCTTAAACCCATTGGCATGTAGTCTAGGATAGCCACACGACTAAGCATCAGCCGGCATAAGGCAGTCCCACGGGCCCATTAGTACGTGCACGTTAGGATACCAGTCCATTAAGTATGTGATAAGTTATTTGCATTGTTATGATATAATAATATTATGCTATGAGTTATTATAGAATGATTAATTCATAATAGTGTATGATATGAGGTTATGTTATGAATATGAGAGTATGATACAACATGGTAGGGTTATAGTATGACAAGACTATGTTGATTTAAAGTATGTACGTCTCTTAATTAGATTTAATTTTGATCATGTTAAATGGGAACATGTGATTAATATTGTGATTGTGTTGTTTTCTAATGTCTTCTTGGTTGTTGTAAACCCCTAATAAGAAGGTAAATATGGGTATGCTAGATTATTAGGGGTATTTATGTGTTTTAGATTTTAGCTACTATCAACGTGTTATTCTTGTTTAAATCCTATGCACAATTGTGCGTATAAGAGTACATGACTACTTGAGAAGGCTTCAGTTACGGTCAGAAATTGATTAAGATTTATGATATGGTATACTTATGGTAATGGTATGTTAAAATTATGATGTATGATATGGTATGATTATGGCTATGGTATGTTAAGACTAAGACTTATGATTATGGTATATTAAGATTATGATTTATGATATATTATAATTATGATTACGGTACGTTAAGATTATAATTCTCATACATTTGAATATGAGTTATGAAAGTCAAAGTAATAGTCAACTAATAACATGAATTTTTAATACGCTGAGTTTATGGATATTTAAGTGTAATACACTCCTCTATAAAACATGTTAGGAGTTATTACGAAGTATGTCATATTATGATTACTTATCGGTTGGTAAAAATTTTGAATTATTTGACTATGTATATTGAGAAAACTTGAATTAGGTATTCAAATTAATATCGTTTATGTTTACATTTATGTTCATGTATGTTTACTGTTAAGAAATTATTGTGTTGCATTGTATCTATATTTACAGTAGCTAGTCTACTCGCTTACTGAGCTTCCTAGCTCACTAGGATTCCTTGTGTTGCAAGAAAAAAGAAAGAAAAATGTTAAGATAGAAGCTCAGTGATCAGGGAAGCGAATCGAAGTGAATGTGCATATTGGAATAAGACTCGTAGTGGTCAAACTTTGATATTAATTTTTGAGAGTTAGCCTTATTGCGATATGATTTCCGCATTATTATGACTATGTTTGTATGTTAAAAAAGGATTCGCAAATATGATATGATATGTATGTATGTGTGTCATCATGTTTTTTCATCACGATTCATCGCCGGCCTAGCATAGTAGGTAATTGGCGGCAGGTTGTGACAGATTCCATTCCATTCTATTCCTTTCCACCCAATCAAACGCACCCTAAGGGACAACTGCTCAAGCAAGGGGGAAGGACCGTGGACAATAAAGTTGAGATTTTCACTTTAAAAATTACAAAACGTAATACTCTAAACACTCTTTTGTTTATTTTAAATACCATTTTTGTCCATCTTATCCAAAGGCCTGAAACTTCTTTGGTGTTTCTTCAAAAGATCACATTTATCCCTTGCGTTTTTGAAATTTGTCCAAAAATAAATTTTTTTACCATATGTTTGATAAGTCAAACTTTTCAAAATATTGAAACTACCCTCAATAATTTGTATTTTGCAAGAAATACCTAAAATATCACCTTTGTGTGTCTTAAAATAGAATGCATAAAACATTTCTTGTTTTTTTAATAGAGGAATAAAATCATTTTAGTATCTTGTGTTATAGCGAATCATGTTCTTGATATCCAGTGTTTTTGATAATATTAAAATGGTACATTAACATTTTAGAAAAAAAATTTAGTACTATGAGTACCCTTTTTGAGACATGAAATGAACAAGGTTTAATTTCAATAGAATTTTATTTTACAAAACGTATTAAAAAATATAAAAAAATAAAAATTCAAAAAAAAATCCTAAAACTCAATATTTCAGATGAGAAGCCACTCATTCCTTCGGCCTCCATCCACCACATTCTCTGCCCCTATGGCCTGCACCCCGTCCTTATCGGCCCTATTTTTCCAAAACATGTCCCTGATGAAAGAAAAGGCGTCGAAGTAGAAATGACGCCGATGAGTATGTAGTGAGCGTTGGTGTAGTGAGCAATATTCATTTGCACAACTCAAATCATGACTTGAGTTATACATGTGAGAGAAAACACTATAGCAAAAAAGTTAAATTTGAATATTTGTAAGAGAACGTTGTAGCAATATAACTTGAATCATGATTTGAGTCATGAAATGAATAAGGTTTAATCTCGATAGAATTTTATTTTACAAAACGTATTAAAAAACAAAAAAAGTGAAAAAAAACACTAAAACTCAATATTTCAGATGAGAAGCCACCCATTCCTTCGGCCGCCATCCACCACATTCTCTGCCCCTGTGGCTCACACCCTCATCGCTGCCGGCCCTAGTTTTTCCAAAACATGTCACTGATGAAAAAAAAGGCGTAGGAGTAGATATGACCCCGATGACTATGCGGTGAGCGTTGGTGTAGTGAGCAATGGCTTCATCGATCTCTTCCCTTTTTTCCCCTAAGATTTGAAAATAATTAGTTCTGACTTATGAGTATAAGACTTATTTTGAGATTTTCGTTTTAAATATGAGTTTTTGATTTACAGTTATAGTTATTGCTTTTCTATGTTGTTTATGAAAGGAAGAAGATGAAGTTCGTTTTTTCTTTTTAGAAATTATTACGGGCCTGTTCTTTTGGAGTGTGACTTGAGTATAATTTTTGAGTTGAATTTGAGTTATAACTTGAGTTAAAGTTGTAACTTGAATAAAGTTGAGTAAAGTTGAATAAAATTGAAACTTAAAAGAACGTGAACTTAAATAAAGTTGTAACTTGAGTTTAAGTTTTTTATGAGTTTTATTGTAAAAGAACAACCCCTACGTTTTTAGGAAATTAACCAAGGAAAACTAAGTAAAAGGGTAGAAATGTCATTTTATGTAAGTACTAAAAAAAGTTTTCTTAAATGTCAAAGTAACAGTTTAATATTATTGAAAAACAGAGAATATCCAGAATATGTTTTGTTATAATGTATTGGTACTAAATTGATTTTATCCCTAAAAATAATAATAATAATAATAATAATAATAATAATAAAATATTTATAAGGGATTTAAAGAGAAGGCGGGAAAAGAAATCAGAAAGTAAAGACAAGCGCGCCAAATTGGTGAACACCAAAGTCAGAAACGACGAAACGCCCTTTCGCCAGTCAGAGCAGCCGAAACGCCGACGTTTTTCTCCGGCGATTGCTTCAATCTTAGGCTCCACCTAGATTCTCATGTAAGTAAACCATTTCTTCTCCCATTTCATCTCTATTCTTAATTAGCTTTTTTGTTTTTTTTTCTTCTGTGATTCAAATGTTTGCTGTGATTTCTGATTTGGGTAGATTTCATTTGGCGAATCTCCTTTTTTTTTGTATGAATTTCCTGCTTGCTTTTCGAGCAACTGCCTGAAAACCTAGTAATTAGCGTGTTTTTGTATGATTTTTCATGGGTCTTTTGTTGTGGGTCACGTTCTCTCGAACAAATGTTATTCATGACTGTCATGTGTATGATAAATGTCACAGACAAGTGAATCTCACTGTGCAATTCTTTTTTTTTTTTTTTGTGGATTTACACCAATGAAAGAAAAAAATGAAATCTGTCCAGTTATATTTTCATAATTAATATTAAAAGAAATATTGGATTTAAACATGATTTATCCCAAGATTGTTCTTTTATTGCCTTGTTTTGTAGCAAATTTTTACACAATGCAATTGATTAGTTCCGGTGTACTACCTTGAATCGGTAGTTGAATGATTTATGGTCTTTGAGTTCCTTTATGTGTAACTTTGACGAATAGATGTAAGACATTTTTGTCATGCCAAGATCACAATGCAACAATTTGGCGCTATATCCATGAGGAATTGTTAATATTCTTGATTTCGACTTTCAGAGTATTAAGTATTTGGGTTGTCATACTTTTGGAGTTCTTGATTTCTATTAAGAATCTTATTCGTGTGTGTGTGTTAGATGGAACAAGCGAATCTAGAACGCAGAGCTGCAGAAGCAGTTCTAAATCTCCAACCAAGCGCTTCGATTGCTATTTCGTATCATCCTCTCTTTGGTCATCATAATGATATAATGCTTCTTGAGCTTGATGAAAAACTTCTCCCAGACATTCTCCACCAAAGGTAACCAATAGTTTTGAAAATTATCCTCTAGTTTCTTATAGGGTGCTTTTGTGGTAGGGAAGGAATATTGGTCGGCGGTGCGTGTTTTCGAACACCTGATCACATAGTATGAAACTTTGACAATTAAGAAACACGCACCATCAACAGGGTATTATTTTTGTTTATACTTGCTGTTGATTTTCCAAATTTAGTTGTTCGTGCAGTTTTAATATAAGGCTTCCTTCTTTCTATAGGGTAGTTGTGAGAGGACAGCCTGATGAAGATGCAGTCCTTTGCACTCAGTCAAAAACTTATGCAATCAAATTTGTTGGTACTTCAAACTCTGTATTCCTTATTCCGCCTTCAGATCAATCAGAATTTTCTGATAATTTACTTGATGAGAATGATCAAAGCCAACTACCTGTTGCATCCATCCTTAAAGTTGCTACGGGTACCATGGAGCTCGTTGAGGTTGCTCCCAAACTCGACAAGCTGAAGCTCCTCCTCTTCAAGAACCTGTACAGGCCTGAAGTGGACATAGAGATGGAGGGCTTGGGAGAAGTAGAGACAGGATTATATAAATGGGATGATCTTGTTGACTTAGTTCAAGCTAGTGATGATGAACTGTTGTCCGGACTACAAGCACTTTCAGCTTTGGAAATTGATGGGTATTGGAGGGTTGTGGATGTAAAGTACATGGATATGATGCTGAGGATGCTCTTGCACAATTCAGTGCTGAATGACTGGTCTTTGGATGCGCTTGACCAAGATAGAGTTGTGGATGTGCTGCAGTCAGATGGGTTTCCTCACAAACTTGCGGAACATTGTTTGTGTGTCTATGGTCATAAGGTAAGTGAAGGTGTGGAGACAAATTGTGTGTGGAAGCTGGATGAGAGGAAGGTGTGCGTGCATTTTGCGAGAGAAATCTTACGAGGAGGGAAGAAGAAGATAGAGAAGTTCATGGAGGAGTGGAATAGAAAGGTGCCAGAATGTATGCAAGCAAGTTTCACCATGTTGGAAGGTGAGGTTTTGACCGAAAGGTTTGGTATCGAGACATGGGTGCGTGCCTTAAGTGTATCGTCTCTGCCATCATCCCCTGCTGAGCGCTTCTCTCTCCTCTTCAAAGAGCGCCAAAAATGGGAGTGGAAGGACTTACAGCCCTACATCAGGTTGATCTATAGACTGTGTTTCCATCTCTCTTACTTTATTCTTTGTGTTACTAAGCAGTAAGATGTTAATCCATTGCTTGATACTTTACTCTAGGGACTTGTCTGTGCCGGGTCTTTCTTCAGAAGGTTTGCTTCTCAAATACACTAGAAGAACACAACCAACAGCGGATGCAGAGCCTGTATTCAGCGCAAGATAGTATATTAATATAATTCCTTTTTTTTTTAGTTCCTATTTTGAATTGTTCTATTGTTACAGATGGACCATCTGTTCTTTGCTTCATATTAGTTTATTACTATATCAACTTAATGTATACCTTATCTGATTGATCAGAAATTTTTGAATTCTGTTATTGTTTATCACTAGATCATTTGTTCTCTTGCAAGATTTTTATGTAAAAGAAACATATATGGCTTCTTGAACCCAATAATTGGCTTGAATCCATGCCTTAGACGTAGTAGTACTTATGTGACAATAAATAAATAAGTAGACGTCTTGTGCTAGCCAAAGGAAGAACAGTTGACGTGAAAAAATATAAATGGTCACAAGGTAGCTCCTGAGAAGTGTTTTCCAATACAAACAACCTATCAGAAATCTTAGCATGAGAGTCAAGTTACTAAAAATCTGGCTTAAATGCTTAGCTCTGAGATTGGCCAAAACCTTCCCTACAAATAGGCACACAAAGCTCTTATTTTTCCCACAAAAGATCTAGTTCATCTTTCAAATTTATACAACACACCAAAATGGCATCTCAAAATAACTTCAACTTCCCATACTTTCCTTCACCCCCTTATCACCCTTATCAGCCACCACCACCTCCAGCAGCAAAGCCACCTAGTCATCCAACCCCTCCACCACCGCCGCCACCCCGCCCTCCTGTCCGCCCTCCGCCTCGTCCTCCTGTACAGCCGCCGCCACTCCCGCCTCGTCCTCCAGTGCAGCCGCCGCCTCTCCCTCCCCGTCCTCCATCACCAGACAATCATCCAACTGTTATTGTCATTGTGTTCATATCAGTAGGCGGCGTTTTCTTCCTCGCATTCCTTGCAGCCGCTCTCTTTTGCTTCCTTAAGAAGAGGAAGAAGAGAACCGTACAAGAAACGGACATCATTCATTTCAACGAGCATAAGAAGATAAAAGAGGCCATTGTGGAGGGCCCTCATGGAATAGAGACTGTGGTCTTATCAGTTGAGGATGATATCCATATTGATGAAGAAAAACAGAAGAATGAAAAGGTTGGTGAAGGTTTACATGCCAAGTCTGTGGAAGGGAATATTGCTTCTTCTGGTTCTCATCAGCACCATATTGAACACAAGGCTTGATTATGACCCTTGCACTATTTATTATTATTATTTTTTTTTCTGAACAGGTTGAAATACAAGAATAAATTGAATTATGCTTAAAGTCATGGCAACATAAAAACTATATTAATTATTTCATATGTTATTCCCCATTTCTTTTCTTGCTTGGATCATAAGTCATCCATTTGGGCGTGTAATAAAACTGCTAACTCATACCATTGCAATGAAAATACTATAGATGTCTATCTGCCTTTTCTATTTTGAATTTTCTTTGGCCTTTTTCTTGGGGTTCAAATAAAACTTGGGATTTTATTGAATATGAGAATATCATTGGAGAAAAAAAAGGGAAATAGTAGAAAATAGGCAAATATGAAAAGCTTAAGAAAGTATATAGGCCAATTTTTAGTTATAGAAATTAATATGCCATAACTTGTCAAGTTATGATTCATAACCAGATAAGTTATGAACAAACTTGTCAAGTTATGGTTCATAGCCAGACAAGTTATGGACAATTATGAACAATAACTTGTCAAGTTATGGTTAATAACTAGACAAGTTATGGACGAAAATAATAATTTAGCCTATTTATAAACTTATGTAAACTATTGGCCTATTAATTTTAATTCATTTAAAGTTTTAGTCTATTTTTCTCTTTCTCCCATAAAAAAAAAAAAAAAAAAAAAAAAAAAAAAAAAAAACAACAACAACAACAACACAAACAGAACCAGACATCAAAGCCCAGGCCGCAGCCTCATGAGACTTTCTTAACCGTAGAAAGACCAAAACTTAAAATTTAAAAAATAATCAACAAGCATGTACTGCAAAAAGATTTTCCTATTTTGGAGTGTGAAAGGTGTTCGTCGTACAACTAAACGTTCAATTGAAATGATGTGAGATATTAGACATTATTAGGCATCTCAAGATTCCTACATATTTGACTCTGAAGAATTGGGGTTGTAGACTCCCGATTATTCAGGATTGTCTCACTTTGCGTTCTACAACTCAATACAGTATAAAACTTTTCAAGATTTATTATGAGCGCGTTTACTAATCAAGAATTCAAATAACAGGAGATAAGTTTTAGAAAAAGAGGAATTTAAGTTTCAAACTTTAGTACTTCGGTCATTATAGTGCCAATTTTCTAGTAGTACTGAAAATATTTACTTGTTGGGAGACCCTTATGTGATTAATGCGCTTTACCAACAAATTGTGTGATCCAAACATAATCAAAATTATTGGCATAAACCATATTGTTGTAATTTCCCCTTTTTTTTATATAAATAAATACAGTCAGTTGTTCTAAGAGTTTATGCATGAATTTGAATTGAAAATCTTTACATATCTAGAGAATTTTAAGAGTATCTTTTGACTTTATTTTATGCTTAGGATAGCAAACTAAACACAATTTCACTTCCTTTTCTTTTTAATGGAACATAAACTTAAACATTGTAATCAAATAGATCTTCACAAGCTGGTGGTTTGACGGTTTTTAGACAAAACGGGATGGTCTGGACCTAATTAGGCTTTTGTTAGAAAAACTATAAAAAAAATGTAAAATTAATTTTATTCCATGTTTTCAAGATAAAAATCATTATTAATTTACTATCTCTTTTAAGCTAATCATCATCATGATTCTTGTTCCATAATTCATGCTTCATAGTATGTAACATGAATTTACGGGACAATTAGAAATTACGGTTTGGCGAGACCGGTGGTTTTAAAAAATCAGAATTTAGAAAAATCCAAACCGAAACAAGAGGTTTTAAAACCGCAATTTGATAAGGCGGGCCATTTAAAATTGCGGTTTGTCAATTTGATGTGTGACATACAAATAGCGGGGTGTGGGGCGGGGCGGGGCGGTTTTTTGTTGCACTGCTATTCAGAATACTAGTCTCAATAATTTATTTTGAGATTTCATTTCCCTACCTTACACTCTCAAAACAAAGAAACCAAAACGCGCAAACCCCTGAACAAAGTCCTAGGTCCTGAATGCTTTTTAGACATATGACGAAACTTTACTAATCACATTGACATATATTAAAAAAATTAAAATATTTTACAATTAGCAAAATTATTATGATTAAATAATTACTATTTGATTTTGTAATACAAATGTGAATATCATTACAACAATTAATATCTAATTTTTGCTATTCCTATAATATTTTAAAACAATTGCTAAATTTCAATTCCATTCACATAAATTTCTAATTTTGACGATGTTTAATGTAATTAGTCCAATCAACCGTATATTAGGTTGGGTACCATTTTTGACAGGAGGTTACTTGCTTTTACCACCTTGTATGATTTGTAGATACAAAGCCCTTTCATCAATTATAAAATCTAACCTTAAGATAAATTTAAATATTTAGTTTTTTTATAATTAAATAGTTTATACGGAAATAGTAGAAAATATGTCAAAATAAAAAGTTTAAGAAAGTATATAAGTTAATTTTTAGTTATAAAAATTAATAGGCCATAACTTGTTAAGTTATGATTCATAACCAGATAAGTTATGGATAAACTTGTCAAGTTATGGTTCATAGCCAGACAAGTTATGGACAAAAATCGTGAATTATGGACAATAACTTGTCAAGTTATGGTTCATAACCAGACAAGTTATGGATAAAAATAGTAATTTAGCTTATTTATTAACTTATGTAAACTATTAGTCTATTAATTTTAATTTATCTCAAATCTTGAGGTATTTTCCTCTTTCTCCCTAGTTTATACTACCGCCTCTAGTCGAGCACTTACATCACACAAGGTCTATGCCCTTTTCTTCCCCAACCATGTCTCAGATCAAAGCTGAACCTTCCCTCATACCTTTTTTTTTTTTTTTTTTCTTCTTTTGGGTACGGGGAAGATGAAGACGTAAATGGAGGTTCTTCTTCGCCTAGGTAACATGTTTGGATACCAGTTTCACGAAAGCCCACAATCATTTTGGGGCTGAACTTCAGTTGGGCTGTATTATCCATACACAAAAGCCCATTCTCTATTCTGTTCCCTCCTTTTTGACCGTCACTTTGAGCGGGAAAATCCCAAATCAACAAAAAAAAAAAAAAAAAAAAACAACCTTTCTTCGACTTTCTCTTGCTGTGTGTGAAGCTGCAGAAAATCGGAACCTGAAAAAGGAAGCGAAAAAGCCCTAATCTTTCTCCAAACTTGTAAAACCCCTCCGATGCCTCCAAGGAAGAAGAAACCAAATTCTTCTTCTTCTTCGTCTTCATCAAGGAAGTCATCGATCGCAAATCACCAGGCCCAGCCTTCGAAGTTCGGCATCCAACATTTCTTCGAGCGCCATTCTCAGAACGCTTCTCAGAACCTCAAGAACGCCGCAAACCCGACCGTTTCCCCTCCAAACGGCGCCGTTTCCGCCCCTCAGCCGATCCCCGAACCTATAAATGTCGTCGACGACGATGAAGATGATCCGGCTTCTGAAAATACTAAGAATCGCTCGAATTTGAAGGGAAATGGCCGCGATAATGCACCCCAGAGTACGCCTCCCGAGAGCAAGGCGAGAATTGGTGCTGATGCCGAGGCGTCGCCGGAGATCTTCAAGTCTTTGTCTCTGAAACGACTCAAGTTCTCGCCTGGAATGGTAAATTATCGATTTTGATACAATAATTCTGGTTTTTGTTAATGTATCTAGAAAGATGTTTTGCTTATTGCTTCGTTTTTTATTGGCGATAGTTGATAAAGCAGAGTCAGGATGATGGGGGTGATGAGATCACATGGAAAATATCTCCGGTTAACGAAAGGCTGCAAGCAGTTTCGAAGCGAATGCCCGAGACGGTGAAGGTGTTGGCAGAATCTTCTCGTCGAAACTCACTGAGCATTCGGCAATGCTCAGAAAACAATAAGGCATGCTTGCTTCTTAGTTTAATTATAGAATCTACTTGTTTGGTGTCTTTGTTGTGTGGAGAACTAATATCAGTGATGAAAGTTTCAGGTGTCTTCTGTTGGGATTGGAAAAGTTGAGAAGTGGCTTTCTTCTCCAACAGTTAAGGCCTCAGAAAGATCATTGGTGTCCACAAATAGGGTTGGCTTAAAAAGGGTTAATCCAAATCAAGATAAGGATTTTAATGGAACTGCAACTAATGTAACTAACTGTACGGTTGCTACTAGACAGAGTCCATTTCGGACCCCGCCTTCGCTATCGTACTGCCATGATAAGGTAATACTAATTATCCCTTCATAGTTTTGAGTGTGCCCAATAAGAATCATGGCTCTGTTTTGGCTTTAGGATCTTAGATCAAAGTGAAAAGAGTCTTCTCCGACTCTGGCAATTATTTAGGGCCTAAGAAAAGCAATAGCCGAAATAAGGCTGTGTTTAATTACTTAGTGCCTTTGTTTTCCTGGCAGTGGATTTCAAGCATTATAATCTCTCTCTAACTTACACTGTAACGAATCTGCAGCTTACCGATGATGTTACAAATAATAGATTATCTTGTAAGCTTGGTCAGAGGCAGCATAAAAAGGTAACATCCATTTTTTAGACAAATGCTCAAGTTTTCGATTATTGCTTTCAAGTTTACATCACCTTCTTGTGCATGAGGAAATTTATCATAGATACATTTTCCTCGTGCTAATGTTTTGTGGAAATGAAGAGAGATTACGCCGTGACGCCTTGTCTGTTCTAGTGATGTAATCTGAAGTGGAAACTGTATCTATGTATTTTATTTTCTCTCAGGCATTGCTTGAGCTCTTAGATCAGGTAGAAGATGTCATTTCTGTTGACGATTCAGGATCTGACAAAGTGGAGGAATCTGAAGATGTCATGTCTGCTCAAGGTTTAGTGTCTGACAAAGTGGAGGAACCTCCAAGCCATATTCAAGATACCAATAACGATGAGTTGACTGCCAAAGCGGGTCTTTCCGCAAAAGGAGTGGGAACCAATCACCCAGAGGTCACAGGATTGGTTTCCAATTGCAGTTTTCTTGTGTTGGAGGTATTCTTTACTTCTTCCACGGCTCTGTTGACAAAGGATATGAACTTCTCTGAGATTGACTTAACTGCAACTTATCTTTTCATTAGGTAACCGAGAAGCATGGACCTGCTGAATCATCTGGTGCTCAATGCCATTATAAGGTTTCTAGTAAGCATAATTTGTTAATTTTAATTCCAATGTGAATTATATTAGAGACGAATCATGAAATTAACTGCAATTATTGGTTCTTAGGTTCTTCGTTTGGTGGATGAGCAAAATGGAGCAGAACGAGCTGTATATTTGTCGGAAGACTGGTATTAATTCATGGTTTCTTGCTACGAATCACATAATACTTTTTGAACTATTTTTCTTTTTAGTTTCTTTAACGGAATATTTTACTAATGAATGTCCGCATTTCTTAATTTGAGACATTTAAAACATTACATTTAGGCAATACTGCTAGAGTATATTTGTATTAGCCTTTAGGTATCCTGTCATTTGTAGTACTCACTTATGGTGGAAGCTCGCTTATACTTATTATTATTATTTTTTTAAGATTATTCCAGAAAGAAAATGCTCGAGGACAAAAAAAATTGAGCTCATTAGTGGAAAGGCTTTTTACTTTTTGTTTTGTTTTGTTTTGATTTTTTGTTTGTTTGTTTTTCCTCCTCCAGTCTATAATAACAAATCTTTAAACTCATTTAGAGCCGTTTGCTACTGACTGGCTCACAGTATTTTTACATTGCTATATAGTATGTATGTCAGTCTGATATGGTTATAACACAACATTAATTTGTTGTAATGTAGGAAGGTTTCAAGTTATTGTTTTTCTTTTTCTTGGAAGTTATACGATTTATCTGATTGTCTCTGACCCTCTGTGTAAAATGTCTAAAATCTTGTTTTTTTTTTATACAAATCGATGAATTTCAATATTGAGTCTATGATCTTATTGTTCTTTACTCTGTCATGGACTATCTTTTGCAGGTTTCATAGTGTCATTTCTCCGGGAGATACCATCAATGTGATTGGTGAATTCGATGACCAGGGAATTTGTCATGTAAACCGTGAACAAAATTTTGTGATTGTTCACCCAGATTTACTTATGTCAGGAACTCGGGTAAGATCACCTGCTTTTCCAATATTAGATTTGTTTAATTTCATATTTTTCATTGTATATCGTTTCTTTGATAGTAACTGTTCAGATCTAATGTTGTAGTCACTCCGTTTTCCTTGTAATTGATTTTCTACCAATGAAAGGGTTTTTCTTATTAAAAAAATGTTGTAGTCACATTGTCACAAGATTTTACATGTTCAGCCTTAGTTCTTTTAAATAATGGAAATACTTTTAGGTTGCTGCTAGTTTCAGTTGCCCAAGGCGAACTGTCCTGGATGAGAGGCTAAGAAGCAGTGAGAATTCTTCCGCAGCTTTAGTTGGTACATTGTTGCATCAAATTTTTCAGGTTTAAAAATCATCCGAGACCTTGAGAAGTTTTCAATGCATACATAATATGCAAATATTCATGATTACATGCGGCATACATCTCTAAACGTTTAGATTTCTTTGATTTTGTAGGCTGGACTTACAACGGAGGGGCCTACTATAACCTTCTTAAAGGAATATGCACAAATGGTGCTTCAGAAAAATATTGAGAATTTATATGCATGTGGAGGTTAGATTTGGAACTATTTAGAAATATCTTATGTTCAATATAAGTTTTTTTCTTTTCTTTTTTTTTCTTCAAGGTCGATGGCAATATTTACATGAAGCAAGTTCAGTTTCATATTGGTTTGCTAGACTATATTTGGTTTCAATCTCTATCCTTTATTTGAAATATGATAGATCAACTCTGTAAATTATCTCCTGCTCATCTCTTTTTATGTGGGTGTTGCAGTAAATGAAAGTGATATGTGGAGAACCTTGATTGAAGCCATCCCTAAATTATTAAATTGGATGAACATATTCAAATATTCACAGGTGCGCCAAGCTCAGTTTATGTATTTCTTAGTTTGTTTTTAGTTGTTGTTATCTTTTGTTCTAGATTGCATCTTAGTAATTTATTTTCAATGTGTGTCTTCCATCTTAGTTACTTCTCAGTTCCATGTATATCTGACCTGCAAGAATCCTAATAGTGTTTTGGACAACTAGTGTTTTGGACAACTTTATCTGTGAATGAGCCTGCATTTGTACCTCGCTACAGAAAATGCAAAGCATGGAATTTTTCCTCGATAAATGCTCGCAAGTAATTTTCTGAAGTTACTTCCAATTCCTCTTTTTTTTTCGTTTTTTTACGTGTCTCGTAGTTCCGAAATTCAATCCTTTCTAGCTGGGGTGAGATGGCATAAGCAAGCCCCACTCTACCTAATCTATCTTATATGCTTTATTGTCTTGTATACGATAGCTTCTTTTTGTTATCTGTGCTTTTAGCTTCTTTGTCTTGTTGACTCTCTATATAATATAAGTATTCAAGCAAACTATAGCTGTTTGGAGACATGTCTAATTTAGACACATGGTTGGACCGCATACTTTCATGTTCGTGTTTATTGTTAAATGTTCTCAGTAGTTATGTCTATAATGGCAAATGGTATGCATCAAACACCTTAAAGCAAGAAGCTTTAAATATATATATATATATATATTTTTTTTTTTTTTCATGACTTGACAGGGCTCTGAAACCCCTGCTGTTGATTTTGGATCTGATGTTGGACCGAGAAAAGTCAACATACCGGAGGTAAGTCATCATTGATTTATAGGTTTTTTTTTGTCTTTTCTTTTGTATTATTTTCTTTCCGCAGAGGCATTTCTGCATTTGCGAAGATTGAACTTAGAAAGTAGCATTGCACGTTAGACATTATATATGCCGTTGTTTTGTTGTTGATCTTACAGGATTGTGATTACATTTTATAAGATTTCACTTTTAGGTATTAGATATTGAGGAAATGGCTTGGGCTCCAAAATACGGTTTGAAAGGCATGATTGATGCTTCTGTTAGAGTTGAAGTACGATCGAACAAATATGACACTAGTGAGAAGGTCATGCCTTTAGAGTTTAAAAGTGGGAAGCTACCTAATGGCCAGGCAAGTAGATTGTCTTTCCTAAAACTTGAGTTCAAATCGATGTGGCATACAAATCTTAGTTGATATTTGAAGCACCGTTGGCATATGTTCTTGATGTTTATATTTTATAAGTTTTATTTTAGCTCATTGTGGTTATTTGTTTGCACTTTGCAGTCATCTTTGGAACACAGTGCCCAAGTAATCTTATATACACTTTTGATGTCTGAGAGGTCTGAATAGGCTACATCATCCGTTTGTTTCCACATGGTTATCAAATGTCTAATTTGGATAAATTTAAGAAAACATCATTCATTTGGTTTGTGTATGCCTGTCTTTAGGTACCAAAAGCATATTGATTCTGGTCTTCTATACTATCTCCAATCAGAACAAACGCAGGTAGTGTATAACAGATTGTGTTTCTAATTCTATCAAAGTTTTGAGGTCTATCTAAAGTCTGTTTATTATGTTTAAAGGGAATTGCGGTTCGAAGATCTGACCTAACTGGACTAATCATGCGTCGAAATGAACTTGCTACTGATATTCTCAAGGCATTGACAACACAAGTACTTCCACCAATGTTACAGGTACGTGTGTTATTAGCAGAGAGCGGCTCTGGAATTTCCACCAGATATTTCATTCATTTATTTATTTTTTTTAATTTCCGTTTTAGAGTCCAGGCATGTGCAGAGGTTGTCGCCATCTTAACGTTTGTACCATCTATCACAAGGTAATTCTTTTTCTCCTAAGGTTGAAGGAATTTTCTGGTAGGCTGAATCAATAATTCTGTCGGAAGCCCTTATAGAGTTTTGAGTATCATACTATCATTTTGTTAAAAAGAAGAAGATTTTGATATGTGTATTTTCTTCGGTGTCATGCTTAATGCTGTAGGTACACGGTGGAAGTGCTGAAAGCAGTGGATTGGGAGACTTATTTGATTCAAATACTCATCACCTAACGAATGCTCATGGTGTTTTCCATAGGCACTGGGATTGGCTGATTGACTTGGAAGCTAAAGAGACACAGGTGTAACATTTGAAGTGACTGTGCATACGCACCAGTAGCTTTGTCATTTATTTTTCAATAAATTCTGACAATCAGTTGATAACCTTTTCTGATTCATTTAATCTGTTTCAGCTTTCAAAGAGTGAAATCTGGCGGTCCCATAGTTCGAGGAGTGACCAGACTCGTCTTTTCTCTATTGTTCTTGACGATGAACTTCCGCATCGAGAACCTGAGAAAGACAACAGATTTGTCTACCGCTTTGTGCGTTACAATCTTCCTTCTGCTGATAAGAAGTTATCTGATGGGAATTCACTGAAAGCCACCTCTTCCACAAAAAGAGATTTATATTGCACCTTAAAAGGTGGCGACTATGTGGTACGGTTACGTTTCACAATGTGAATTTCGTCAAGTTCGCACATGAATTAATCTTATACAATGTTCTAAAGATGGTGTGCAATTCTGTTTTCCAGGTTCCTTTTGTAGGATCATCTTTTGCTTATATGTATAACAGACATTTTTTCACTAAGCTTCTTCTGAACGTAAACTTAAGTTTCTCTACTTTCAAGATTCTCTCCGTACTATACTTTTGTAAAACCTATATGTGCTCGTTTGTTTCTAATCCAATCATATTATTAGCGCCTCTAGTATTACTTAAATATTTTCAAGCACTAGAAGTTCATTTAGTGGATCTACCTTAGCTATTACTGGTCATTCTTTCTCTTCTGGACATTCTTGTTTATGGCTCACCTGTTTCATTTATACATCTCTTCGCTCTGTTTTTTTTTTTTTTTTAATCTTTTTTTTTTAGTACTACAATTACCTGCATATAATTGTGTACGTATGCTACTCAATTGTCAACTGGCTGGCGCACATTGTATCATCTTTTCGTTTTCACCAGTGTATTACTAATTGTGTTATTTTGGTTGTTAGATACTTAGCGCTGGGTCTGGCCATCTGCCCATTGCAAGTGGGATCATAACAGATTCTAACGATTTCCATGTTTCTGTAAGGATAGCTAATTAATGTATTTTTATTATCAAAGCTTTGATTAGCAAAGAGAGCCTAATCAATATTTGTAAAACTCCCAGGTCTCTTTTTCCAAGCGCTTAAGGCTTCCTGAGAATGCTTTTTCAGAGGCAGCTGATCTCCTTAGGGAGGTCTGGCGAATTGACAAGGATGAATTTATGACTTCATTTGCAATCATGAGGCAATTACATTATTATGACTATCTTTTGTTTTCTTACCTTTCCTTTTTTTTTTTTTAAGTTCTTTTCTACATTAACTGTGTGGAGAGACTAGTGCAAAGCACCCTTTTTAATTTCGTGCTTGGTTTCTCTCTCAAGGTTTAATCTTGTTCAGCTTTTTCTACAAACTGCAAAAAGTACACATCTAAGGAGGATGGTTGTGGACCTTGAGGTAAATTTTAGCAGCCATTTTGTCTAGGTGTTAATTATTGCCATCTTTTTGATAATTCTAATTCTTTTGGTCTATGCATGTGTAAATGCCTTGTAGGCTCCTAGATTTGACAGTGGTTGCATACTAAGCCAGGATCCAGCAATATCTTACGTGTGGTCACAGAAAAACTTAAATGATGACCAGCGTCGTGCCATTCTTAAGGTTTTCTCAACAATTTTGCAACCTTTTCACATCTCCTCTTTCTGCTGATATCTCAAATTCGTTTTGGCAGCCTTCTTGTTTGGCTTTACAATTATGTCAGCTCGTACTTTCTTTGGCACAGCATGTTTCCTATAAAGTTGAACTGACTTATTCCATGAGCTTTCAATTTCAGATACTTCAAGCAAGGGATTATGCTCTCATACTAGGGATGCCTGGAACAGGCAAAACGTCTACGATGGTCCATGCTGTTAATGCATTATTAATTAGAGGTGCATCCATTTTGCTTACATCCTATACAAACTCCGCAGTTGATAATCTACTTATCAAATTAAAGACTCAGGTCAGCTATTTCTTTCACACTTCCTATAAACATTGTAACATGGCAAGTATAATTGATTACAGATTACCAAAAGAAAGAGAAAAGAAAAGAAAAGAAGCATGACATGCATATTAAGTTAACTTTCTTTTTGCCCCTTAACCTAGCGCGTCAATATTTGGTTGAAATCACAAGCAAACGTACTAGGATAAAAAGTTTGGTTTTATGAATCTTTGACAAAAATATCGCTTTGTTCATAGTAAATTTGTTTAATGCCATCACCTAACAGGCAAGCGTACCATTACAACGCGTTGCATGCATACATCATCATTGGTCCAACAGCCTGAGCCTCAATCTAGCAAAAACCCCTGAATTCTCCTCTTTGTTGATTATCCATATTTAATTTTGCAAGTTCCTACTTCCTAGGGAGTGTTAGCTGAAAGATCGCCATGTTGATTGAACTTTCCAAGGTTCTATTTAGAGCTTAATATTATTCCTAGGTCCCAGTTATTACTTGTTCAATAAATGCTCCAACAATGGAGCGGATATATGTGCCTATGTGATCTCATTATCGCGCCCCCGTTTCAAGTTCCACAATTAAAAAAAAACCCCCCCCCCCCCCCCCCCCCCCCCTTTTTTTTTTTTTTTTTTTTTTTTCTATTATGTCATTTCAACCGGCCATTTCCTTTTTATTAAAATCTATACTATACCAGGGCATTGATTTTTTGCGTATTGGAAGACATGGAGTGGTGCATGAAGAAATTCGCAAACATTGTATTTCAGGTTAGATTTTTCACGAATATATGTTTATTCAATTGATTAATTTATTTCTTTGCGTTGTTGTGATCATTGTCTGCATGGCAGATATGAACTTACAAGGTGTTGAAGACATAAAGACAAAATTAGATCAAGTCAAAGTTGTCGCAGTTACGTGTTTGGGTATAACTGGTCCCTTGCTTGCCAACAAGAGATTTGATGTATGCATAATGGATGAAGCCGGACAGACTACCCTTCCAGTATGAATTTGCAAATGCTGCTTTTCATTATTTCAAAAAAGAGCAGTTATTGTTCATTTATTATATAACGAGACTGCAATATATTTGGACTTATATGGAACGCAATTCCCAGTCTGACTGAATTTAGAATGAAGATCAATGTGTTTTTAGCTTTTATTGGGGAATTTATGGCGTCCTTTATGGTATAATATGTTGTCTGATTGAAGGGTGCAGTCACTGACTGAAAAAAGGAAAAAAAAAAAAAAAAAAAAAATACACCCACAAGACGCGTAAGTGTATATTGATGAGCAATTTACACTTCTCAGGTATCTTTGGGACCTTTAATGTTTGCTTCAAAGTTTGTCTTGGTTGGCGATCATTATCAGTTACCTCCTCTTGTCCAGGTCTATTATCTTTTTCCTCCATTTTTTGTTTTTCTTTTTGTTTTTTGTTTTTTTTCTCATTTTGGTTCTTATTGCGTCAAGTTTTCATGGTATAACCTTTAGTCCATTAACGGTGTTGATTATTTGTTTCTAGAGTGTAGAAGCTCGAGAAAATGGACTGGGGGTGAGCTTGTTTCGCAGGCTTTCAGAATCACATCCTCAGGCAATTTCAGCATTGCGGAGCCAGGTTAGCGTAAATGGAAAACCGAGTTCTCTCTCCATATGTTCGTTTCGTGCTAGCTAATTACTAAAATATTTGAATGCAGTATCGTATGTCTCGAGGCATTATGGATCTATCAAATGCATTGATATATGGTGACAAACTGCGTTGTGGTTCCTCCAATATAGCTGATGCCAAACTTAAGTTCTCAAGTTTAAGGTCTGGTTCATCATGGATTAATGAGGTAAGAGGATTTTCTGCTGTCTTTGTTCCAGGAGTTAAAATATATTCTTTATACCTGATACATCAAATATACGGCTTGTCATTTATAGCATCGGAAAAGTAGTTCGAAGCTGTTCGGACACAAACTTTAGTAGTGCCTAAAGAAAAGGGAAAAAAAAATGTCTCAAGTAAATCTTTCCTGCTCTTCCAAACTGAGTAAATAGAATTCACTTGTCATTGCTCTGTTCGTGGTTGCAGATTTTGGATCCAGACAGACCAGTTATATTTATTAATACAGGTATCTAAAAGTGTCACATATTTTTATTTCCGCTATCAAAAGATGATGTATAATGCCTAGTTTTTCTTATCACGTAATCTTTTCTCATTTTAGATACGTTGCCTGCTTATGAGGCAAAGGATCAGAAGACCATAAATAATCCGATGGAAGCTCAAATTGTTGTAGAGGTTTGATTATTTACTTAAACATGCATACAAAAGTTCGTAGAAGGTTATCATTTTCTATTTCTATTTTCTGACGCAAACTACTTAATAAACTTGGAGCTTTACTGGATGATATACGTTCCTCATTTTGCTTATAGGTGACGGAGGAGTTAGTCAAGAATGGTATTGAAGGCGAAGATATAGGCATCATTACTCCGTATAATTCCCAGGCAAATATTATTCGTAATGCCATGAAGCTAACCTCTGTAGAGATACACACCATTGACAAATACCAGGTTGGTTTGAGCTTTGCACTCTTTTGGTCGCCACATCATTATTTCTTTCCATGATGACGTTTTATTTATTTATTTAAAATATTATATTTCTTATGAAGTCTGGAGATCATCTGTTCAAACTTGTGTATCCTATTTTGTTCCCGCATACAGGGAAGGGATAAGGACTGCATACTGGTGTCTTTTGTAAGGTCTAGTGAAAATCCAAGAAACTGCACTTCCTCACTTCTTGGAGACTGGCATAGGATTAACGTGGCACTTACAAGAGCTAAGGTTGGTATCGAATCAGATCAGTTCTACTGTGGGCTACACACACACCAAAAAAAAAAAACATATATACATACATAATACATGCATACATACATACATACATACATAAATACATATATATATATATATATATACACACATGGTTGGAGTCCTAGTGTGGAGCTACTGAGTGCCTTTATTTCATATTGGCAATATCATCACAAGCTTCTCGATTGAATGTGTAGAAAAAGTTGATAATGGTTGGATCGTGCAAGACTCTATCAAAGGTTCCACTGCTTAAGCTTCTCCTTGAGAAAGTTGAAGAGCAATCAGGCATCTTGAATGCGCCCAAGAAGGATATCAACTGCACGAGAGAGCTCAAGAGGTGCACACAGTTCAGATGATTGTAAATTTTGGAGAACATTTTAAAGCTAAGAGGTGTACATAGAAACTTTAATGATTATTTCTGGAGCAATTTGTAAGGTTGTGTACAGATGAACAAACGTTGTAAAAGTTTCAGAGATCTAATAAGAAAAATCCTTTTATATTCTCTCATGTAGTTCGCTGAATACCCCAGCTTAGGAATTAAAACGGTTGGATGTAACAATCTTTTATCGGCAGTGAAGCCAATCAATGAGAGATGGGAGAGGGTACTCCCGTTCATTGATCCCAAACTGCCAGTTTATGGCAATTGAAGACCGAAACCGAACAGTAGGTTACCAGAATTATGAAGCCGCCAAAACGTGACTGGGGGGAATGTTGGCTAACCAGTCCCCAAGTAAATTCACTTTGTTGAAATCAACTACTAGTACAGTGTGGATGATTTATGTATAATATTTATTCAAAACATCTGATGGTATTGTTGCTTTAAGGTGCATTGCTTTCTACTCTCTTAATACCTTGTATTTGTTATGCACATTTGTGTCCTCAGTGAAAACCAAAATAGACATGATATATACCAAGTTTATAGTGGGTTCCTCCTCATTTCAATTGAAAGTCCACCAAAAAAATATAAAAATAACATTATTTTACACTAATCAAGGCTGATATATCACAAAGACCTATTACAATTCCAGACCATTTCAAACTTTCAGAAAAACTCGTGCTAATTAATTTACAAGTTCACCAAGCAAGTCTTGAACAATTGCTACTTCCTCTTAGACCCACCCCAAAGAGACTGCCGAAAGACAGGCCAATTCTTCTGAGCCTCATTCCAACCCCAAAAAGAGCCTCCCCTCATGGGATCCCAACTGGAGGACACAATCCCATAGCTCACCCCAAGCAGAGCTGTTCCGAAGAAGAAAAACGACACAATGAAAGGCACCCAAGTGGGAACATCAATTTTCAGACCAACTTTCAGATAGTAGAAGAATGGGAAGAACAGCAGCCCAATGAAGAGTGGGACCCCAACAGTGAATCCCATCCTGCTGATCATCCTGTTAGTCACTATCTCCGGTATTACACCCGCCTCTCGATCTTCTTCTTCCCCTCCTCCTTCCTCATTCTCCTCTTCTCCACCATCCTCATTGTCTTTGTTGCCTTTCTTGGTCTTCTTGGTTTTCTTTGGAGGACCAAACCCTTTTGGGCTCCTCAAAGTTGCACACAAGGGTGTCAAGTGTGCTAAATGAGTCAAATTCTGTGTCGTGGAAATTGGGTATTCGGTCTTTACTCCTTTTTCCAAACGGTTGGTGATGGGCATACCCCAGATCTTGAGTGTAATATGCAAGAAGAAAGTACCCAGTCATTGTCAAATATTTATATATTACTATGTTTTGAATATGAATCTTCATATACTCAGTGGGTCTTTAACCAAACTAAACAATTTATATCTCCATGTTCGGTTCTCCAACAATTTTGGAAGGTACAAAGCAGTGACATGTAAGAGTGTACCCACACAAAAAAAAAAAAAAAACTACAAGGTTATCCTTCTCCAATGAAAAATATTTGTAAATTAGAGAGACAGAAAGACACAGAAATATTGTACCTTGTGAGATAATTTGGAGTTAAAAGAAGCTGGAGATAGGCATGAATATGCCACTGAAGCTGTAGTCATTATTCTTCCGATTTGCTGTTTGGCATCAGAGGAAAAAGGAAAGAAACGTGAGTAGGGAAGAGCCCACGAAAAAGGATTAGGAAGAGCAGAAGGAGAGTTCTGTGGAAGGGTGAGGATATTATTTTATTTATTTTCAGACACGGACAGAATTTTTGTGATTTGTCTCCCCGCTCCGTATTCAGGAGCATTTGGAGTGAAAATCATACGATTTTTTTGTTGGGATAATTAATTAATGAGTAACACGTATTTTACAAAAAAAAAAAATGTGTAAATAAAAAAAATAATGAGTAAATTGCACTCTAAATTTTTCGTTTCTTAAACTTCGTTCATTTCACTGATTTGAATTTAAAATTTAAGCTTTATTTTAAAAAAAAAGCTCTCAGAAACAACCATATCTAACTTTTTTTACTACAGTAAAAAGCTCTTACATAAAGTCACATCTCAACTCAAATCAATGAACTAAACAGGCATCTTATATTCTAAACATTTGACCTTGATAAATTGTCATGAACTTTAAAATCAATAACAATTGAGTTTTAATAACTAACTAGTATTATCAAATTGACCGTTTGAGACACTAGATTCATAATTAAAGAAAAAACTTGTTATTTTTCAAACTAAATCATGTGAGAATCATGTGTTCTAAATTGTCAATTTGATAACACCCATCAACTATTAGAATTTAATTACTATAGATTTTAGTTTATGGTGTAATTTCTTGAAATTAAAAGTTTAAGATATATTATGTAAAAAAATAAAAAGTTTAGGGTGCAGTTTTCACTTAAAATTTTTCATCTCTATGAATTCTATTTTAATTATAAAAGTACATTGTACTTTAGTGAGATGCGATTTTCACTGTATATTCTTTGAAAAGAAAGTTTATAAAAATTTTCCTCGATTGTAACTTTTATAACAATTTTCAAAATGTATTATTTGTTACTCTCAATTTACAAAATATTAACGAAAAACTCGTTCCGTTAAGAATTTTAATCTTTATTCTCCCAACCTACTAAACTTTACACTTATTAATCTTTATTTTCATATATGTTTTTGATAGTTACATTTTTTAAATTATATTTTTGTTTTGTTGGTTAGTTTGGATTAATTGAATTCCGTTATTCATGGGTCCTTTCGTAAAAATAAAAAAAATAAAAATCTTTTGTGAATTAGTAAATTTTAGTTCCCATCAAGGAAAAGAAATAATCAATCTATTGTACTTTTGTTAAATGAATCAATAAAAATTTAGTTCCCCTCCAACAAAAGGAAATAAATATATCAAAAACATGTTAAGCGAAAAATATATCAAAAACATAGAAGACTAATTCCCTTGTTCAGCCGACTGATCTACTTGCCTTTGCACGATCCCAGGTAATTATAGTTTAATAATCTCTCTCTCTCTCTCTCTCTCTCTCATAGCAAGAAAGAAGGGGGAAAAAAATCTGGGTTTGCTATGCTGCCTTCTACACAATAGAAAAGTTATTTTTCCCCTCCTTTTCTCTGTTTCACGATTTGCTGTGCCATTGCCCGGTTATCAGTATTATTTTACTTGGAAGATTGTATCGTAGAATGATCTTTGCATATTGAAGTTTTGAATTTGGTATAATCCTTGAACTCTAGCTAATGGTAATATCAAAAACTTTGCTAATTATGATAAATATCGGGAGGTGTGGTGGTGTGTGTGTGTATATATATAGACACACACATATATACATAGACACACACACATATATATAGACACGCATATATATATAGGCACACACTTTTAAAAACCATTAACAATCGCTAAACCGACGTTAACACTCAGTTATTTACG
Source organism: Morus notabilis (assembly GCF_000414095.1). NCBI lineage: Eukaryota > Viridiplantae > Streptophyta > Magnoliopsida > Rosales > Moraceae > Morus > Morus notabilis. The sequence goes on along the minus strand of NW_010361425.1, from coordinate 647,195 downwards.
TAAATAGTCACATAAATCAAGACTTGTCGTTTCACCTATTTCCATCTGTGTCACAAATTGAAGTGCTGGTACAAGTGCTTCTTTAAAAAAAAAAAAAAAAAAAAATCTCAATTGGTAAATATTGGGTTCAAATCCTAAAAGTATGAGCTACTCGCATCATACACACAAATTTTGGCTGCAAAGCAGGAGTCAGATTATAAATATGAAATGTAACGAGTAGGGCAATTCATAAACTTGCAAAATCCGTAGGCTTAACTCACCTCACCCCAATCCAATTTGAAAAATACAATTTTTAGCATTATTTTTTTTTTCGGCCCATTCAATGTTTGGCTCAAAGTTTTGAGGCGGGGTGTGGGTTGGGTTTATAATGGCCCGCATACCCCAACCTAACATGCGCTCAAACTTGCATCCTCTAATATCTAACCTTAGGCAAGATGGTGGAGGCTCTTGTTTGTACTCAAAATTAGTTGAAGTCTACACGTGATTGTATACAAGAGACTATTTGGATAACTTAGAGACTTATGAAAACCTAAGTAAGACAATAATTTGTATGTATCTTAATCTATTTTATTATATGAACTCTAAACTATCCAAATTATTACTTAATCTATTTTCATTTCTCTTATGGATAACTTAATATCATGTCCTACTACAACTATTGAGGAGCCTATGAGTGTAGACTGATAAGGATAATTGTTGTTGTAGTGCTTGCTTTGGATGGATTTGAATTAAGCCTCTATGTTCGCTTTTTGTTAAGACTAATTTATGAGTGTAGACTAATTTATGTTTTCTTTATGTTTGATACTGAATGGACTACTTTACTTCATGTTTGATATTGGATTGAACTTTGAATTGCTATCTATTTCAATGTTTGAGTTATTATTTCTATTTGATGATGAGCTTTGAATGTTAGATTGAATTTTGAGTCTTTGATTATTTGAATGTTGAAACCGACCACCCACCCCGCACCGCCCCAACCCAACCCAAACATCATTAGGTTGTGAAATTTTTCTAACATTATTGGAGTTAAATATGTGCAACCCGCACCTTTTAAGGCGGGAGAAGAAAAAACTCTACCCCGTACCAACCCAACCCATGAACAACCGTAGTAACCCAACCCATAAACAACCTTAATAACCCAACCCATTAACAACCCTAGTAACGAGAAGAGTAAACAAGTTTAGCACTGTATGCCCTTCCAGATTCTGTGAAGACATAATTGATTTCCTAGATTGAGATTATAACTATATTTGCACTTCGCATAAAAAAATGCCCCTGAAAATCTTATGGCTCAGATGATGATAATCGTCTTTTCCCTTTGTGCAATATATATAGCTTCAGTAAATTCCAAACATTTATGCATCGTATGTGTGCCATTGGCGTGATTATAATTGGAGCAATTTCAATTACTTATAGAAATGAAATAAGAAAAATAAAATTAAAAAAAAAAAGAGTCCTTAGAAGACCGAAGGGGAAAAAACCTAAAAAGCGTGTGAAAAATCACACTTGATCAAGAAAAAGTGATGCCTCAATCTCTCTCGCCTTCCATATTTGATCAAGAAACTTATTCTTCGAAGAAAATTCGTACTTTTTTTTGTGGCACGTTTTAATATATGTTTGGAGGATCTAACATCTCTGGCAGATTTAGTTAACTTAATGCATCTAGCCCATAGAAGAGTTATTATCCTTCAGAGGAATTTCGACATGACATATTTCTAGCCACATCATATCAAACACTATAGCATTCGCTTGAAAGGATAACGGATGCATGCATGACAAGTTCCACAACAATGAGAGAACGGAAGTAAAAGAGAAGTTAGTATCAACGCTTCTACTAACTGATATCACTGTCTTCGCTCTTTGTATGCCTCCAGCGCATTGACGTTAACATTTGCAGCATATCAGCATCATTCACTGACATCAGCTCAATTCTTATCAGCTCAATCATCGCGTAAAAGCACCAGTTAAATTGCAACAAGTGGCGTTGGTATGCAAATGGAGTCGGTCTAGCTAATCAGCCAGGTTCCGCAGTATAACGTTATCTACAAGTTTATAGTTGCCGTGTCAAACTAGTGACTGCTGTTGCTGCAAGTCGGTTCTTCACCTTTTAAGTTTCTGAAGCCTGTATCCTCTGTGTGACTTGGAATAGAACAGACGGAGAAGAACTTCCATGAGTTAGCTCTGCATTTAGAGCCAACACATCCTTAATCGAAAAGTTCTCCATGAGAAAACGTTGGACGAGAAACGAAGAGATTGGTAATAAAACTGAATCTGAGCATGTTCATCAATAGTTTGGTGACAAAATGACATGACAAAATCAAGAAAGAAGCATTGCTATATTATCACTTAGAAGCATACAACATACAGTTAAGATGCGATCATTTATCAATTACACCATTATTGGGACACGAATTACCTGTTTTCTCCAACGGGGCAACAGTGATCACAACCTATGTGAAAGTATATTCCTACTTAAAAGAGTCTCCATCATTACCAAAATTGTACAGAGTTCTGAAACAACCAGCAAAGAGCAGGGTCTTTCTAGAAAGCTTTTGGTTTTGCTACTGACAACATCGTACTCAACAAAGTAGCTAATTGCAGAACGGACGCAGGGAGGGGCACACCACCATCATGAATAAATCAGTCAATGCCCAAGGTGGAATATGGTTCAAAGCCACCCTGATAATCAGAAAATTCAGGCCGAAACAACTCTCAGCTCTAACTTGTCCAAAGAAGATATCAAAACTATGTAAAGATCATCTCAACTCCCTAAACGAAGATGGAGCTGAGTGATGGGCACAAGAAAATTTTAATTCTGAACTTGAAAGGTTTCAGAGTAATAACTTTCTTGTATTTCACTCTTCCACCTAGTTCTCCCATGTTTTCTGAAAGACGTCACTACGAATTAAACTATTTACTTCCAAGCATTATTTTGTTATTATACTTGAATGTATCAAAAAAAAAAAAAAAAAACAGAGAGAATAAATAAATAAAGAGGCCAACTACAAGCCATCAGCACATCATGTATTGAAAATGAATTTAATTTAGCTTAGGTAGAATGAATTAATTTCATAAGTAATCTAGTCAATCTAATTTTACTGAAATATACTACTCACAGAACAGTCGTCATGAACACGCCATATTGTCTCGCCAAGTAGATTTGCCACTGACAAAATGGTTAGCTGGGGAAAATAGTTCTGCTCTGACACCGGAATGGTATTTGTTATGATCACCTCTTGAAACAAACCGCTTGACAACCTCTCTATCGCAGGAGGACTACAAAGAAAGAAAGAACAAGTCATGTACATAACAAATAAATAATCAGTGAGCCATTTCTGAGAGTTTAATCACCCTGAATTTGATAAAGAGTTCAGTATAATTGCAGTGCAATCCTAGTAATTCAAGCAGGTGCTAATGAGTAGTTAAAGATCACCATAGACCCCCCTCAAAAAACAAGAAAAAGGTAATAAAAAAAGGAAAAAAGCGATCCCTTTCATACCTGCATATTTTAATCACTGTCAAGAATGGTACGGTTTGAAGCCAAACCTAGTGCTTGAACTTTTGTTTTTGAATGAACATCCAAGGACAAAGG
>NW_010361425.1:636121-643588 GCF_000414095.1 Morus notabilis | reverse complement strand
CAGGAATGCAAAGACATGCTGAATACTTTTCTTTATTTAACAACATTTAAACAGTTTTTATGCAAAACTTATGATCAATTGAGAGAGCATAGCATTATATACTCAGCTCCAAATGCTAATTGAAGCGAGCGTGTATCATCAGGTATTGCAGCTTCTCCTAACCAAAATTTCATGGATTATCTGCAGCATAATAATATGAATAGAAATTTCCGTGTCTGTCATCATCAACATACCTAAAAACAGCATGTGTAGTGCATGCATACACTTCCCTGGCGCCTTCTTGATGCAATAAAGCTGCACCTTTTGAAATAGTACCTATAACCAACAAAAACAAAATGGTAAATTGCAAGAACTTCCTAAACTAAGCATAATTAAAAATGAGATAAATAAAGTGATACATTTTGCATCCTGAAGCTAATACACAGAACAGACTTAGTGAAAATTGTATTTACAAACTTAAGACCTAAAATAATACAATCCTGAAAATTTGGTTTTTTAATTGTTTTCCCCTTTTAACTCTCTTTTCTTTTTGTTGGTCATGAATTCTGTGGGCCATCGGCCACAAGTAATAGAAAGATCCATTTACCTTTTAAAATTAAGCGCCACTTTTCCATGGGCCATGTCTGTACCATCATAAGCAACATCCATTTACCTTTTCGGATTTAATTCCACCTTTCTTAGTTAACTATGTTCATAATATACTCTCTCGCTAAGAGCTTTACCAACAAAAGAATCACCTTCAAAATATATTACATACTATTCTCTCTTCTATATCGGCCACAGAAAAGATTGAATAATTATTAGTAATCAGTGAAACTAGACAAGAGCGTATATAACTAACCAGCAGTGTCGATCATGTCATCCACCATTACTGCCACTTTTCCCTTCACGTCACCTATCAAATTCATCACCTGCGAGATAGGATTTGATAATGTTTTCACAATCAGGGAGACGTGTTTCATTGTATAATTAAACAAGAAAATTACAAAACAAAGATTATCACAGAAGTGCCCAAGTTAATAGCTATGTTTAGACTGTAAATGTACAAAAGATAATGATTTCCAATGCAGAAAAAGTAGATTTAGCTACATTATATGCCCAATGGCCATCTTTCATTTTCACTTCCCATAAAAATAAAAACGGAAATAAAATGTCAAAAAAAAAAAAAAAAAGAGTTTGTCAAGGAGCTTCTACAATTGATCATTAAAAAAAAAAAAAAAAAACAAAAACAAAAAACCTTGCTGTTGCGTGCTAGTAAATAGGGAGAATTTGTTGATCCAATTTATTGCTACCGATAACTGTTTATTACAGAGAACTTTTGTAACATACTGAAGGATTAGATGTTCCAAACAAGCCCCACTATCACTTCTTCAAATCATAAAATAGAAGTAAAGAATCATCGCATATATCTTCAAGATTACCACATTCATAAGGAGGACAAGTAGGGAGGAAAAGGGGAGAGACTTTTCCACATATTATCACATGCCCAAGTTGTTAATCTGAAAACTGTACCTGGTATCCTTATACTGGTATCCTTATAAAAGCCAACATGAGAATCTTAATCATTATTTGCACAACAAGAAACTACAAAGCTATGAGAACCCAAGGAATCCCATAATGATTCATTGTGAAACTATAAACATTCAACCAACATAAGTAGGTCATGCAGGCAACTGTAATGATAGTGAGCTTGATTTAAGCAGACTATACCTCAGCAACATTATGCCCATGGCGCCTTTTATCCACAATGGCTAGAGGAGCATCAGATAACTTTTTGGCAAAAGCACGTGCTCTAGCAACTCCCCCAACATCAGGTGAGACCACTACCAAATCATCAGAACATATAGTCTTGCTAGCAAGGTAATCGAGTATCACAGGCTGATTGTGCATAAAGAACCAAAAGCCACATCAGTGATCTATCCATTGAGGAAAATGCAACAAACAGCACCATCTTCATACAGACATGCACACATGATTAATTGATTAAGCACTTTGCAGTTCACACACTCTGAAGCAGCGAATACAACTCTTCTTGTTAAGTAGTTACCAATAAGAACAACTTATACAAGGAGAAAACAAAAAATAAAGTGAATAATACAAGACTGGAGGACAAGATGTTCTCCAGAAGAGTAGCAAAATACTAGTAAGAAATCACGTGTCACAATAAACTCCACTCTATCCCTCACAATCAAAGAAAAACGCATCCATTATCTTCGTAAAAAGTCCTACGAAATAACAGATGCCCATCTGTTATTTGGTACACCAAGTAAAACCAAATGTGCTCTCTCATACTACTGGAGTGAGATTTTCGCACATATTTCAAGCCAATTAATTCTCAAAACATTAGAATTATCTTTTGAAAGATCTTGAATAGTTCTACCAAGTATAAACCACAGAGACATATATTGCAAGGAGTCTACAGTATCTAGTTACTAGTTTAGCCGATTAGCAAAAACCAAACGCTGTCACATAGCACCTTTGTCACAGAGCTGTATTACAAAGTTAGCACTCTTGTCAGAGTCGAACACACTCTTCTATGAATATTAAAAAAAAAAGAAAACGAAGTACCATACGTCTGTTTACCTGACCATATACATGATCAACAGGAATATCAAAATAGCCCATGGATTGTCCGGAATGAAGATCACAAGCAAGAACTCGATTTGCACCTGCTTCTGTTATCAAATTTGCAACAAGTTTGGCTGCAATAGATTCACGTCCTTGTGTCTGAAATGATATCATTTGAAGAAAATAAGAAATAATAACTAAGGCTAAACCCTGGCAACAACTTAAAGTCAGTGAAATTTTATATAAAATGAATCTCAGATATTAGTAAACACCTATGGCTATTAGAAAGATCTCTTACTTACTACCTGAAATCTACGAGGTAGATAATCGACCGTAACTGATGAAAATACACCACAAAACGGTTCTTCCATGCTATTATAATTGAACTACTCATAATTTAAATTCTTTGATATTCATATACAGTCACCTTTCTATCAGCCCTGGCATATCCAAAATATGGAATTGCTGCAGTAATATTTTTGGCCGATGCCCTCCGACAAGCGTCTATCATGATCAGAAGCTCCATGAGATTTTCGTTTGCAGGAGGGCATGTGGGTTGTACAAGAAATACATCACACCCCCGGACGCTTTCTTGCAATTGAACATATATCTCTCCATCAGCAAAGCGTTTTATCTTGATCTTTCCAAGTTCTAGACCCATGTAGCATGCAATTTCCTATTGGGAACACAATCATAAATCAGAAGGACATAGTACATGTAATGAACAATTAAAATATTATAAAATAAAAAAAGAAAAATCAAAACTTATCAGCAAAGGAATTGTAGTAGGAAACACACATATTATATCCCCTTTTCCCTTACTTTACTTTCTCACACAGACGATGACGATTAAAGCAATCAATTTTGCATCAAGTTAACCGATCTTAACCAAGTTCCTATTTTTCATCATCTTCTTCTGCTTCTGCTTCTTCTTCTTCTTGTTTTTTTTTTCTTTGTTTTTGTTTTTTTGTTTTTTTGTTTTTTTGTAAGAAAGCATAATGGCTTTAATTGCAGTAATAAGAGAATATATATATATATATATATAAATATATATATGTATATGTACATGTATATATACAAGGATAAAGAGGATAAGCATTCCAGTCTCCCAGACAAGAAACAGCGTACAGAAATACCACAACACATTAGCATCTAGGAGCTTTTTGAGATTCTGAAAAACAGAGGAAATTACATAACTACTTAAAACAACTACTTAAAAATTTAATCTTCCCACTTCGCAGTACTTATCTAATTATCGAAACAAAATAGATGCATTGAACTGAGCAAATTATATCCAAGAAACCTCGAAATTTCAAAAAAAAAAAAAAAGAATCCTTGCATTCTGAAATTCACCTGCGAAAGGGCAGGATTGGCGGTGCCAGAGAAGATTCGGAGCCTGGTGTCGTTCTTGTTAACAACATTCTCCAAATTCGTTCTAGGCGCCAAAATGTTCGGCAGCGTCGCCTCGCCGCCGCCGAGAAGCGGCTTTCCGTTCACGTACTTCAAAGGCTCCACCATATCACACCTCTAAAAACCGGGAAAACAAACGAAATTGAATATCAAAAACCTCAAAATTTCACAATCAAAGGAACCATCAGCAGAATAAAGAAGAATCGAAGAAGATAATGAGGCTTACGACGGTGGTCCGGAATCGAGAAGGGGGAAGGATTGAAGAGCGCGAGCGCAAGAGGTTCGGCGGGAGGAGAGAGGTCCGAGGAGACGGAGAGTGAAGCAGAGACGCCATTTTCGTACAGAGGAAGAAGCTTTCTAAGGAGGTCGAGAGGTTCCTAGGGTTCTTTCTTCTCCAAAGACTAGCAGACCGTTTGGGATATCATTTATCGTCGGACTTCACAAATGGCGGGCAAATGGAAATGCCGGGGTTTGGGTTAAATAAACTTCACCAGTGAAAGTATTTAGACACCGTATTCGAGTTTAGAATTTGAGTTTTGCTACAGTAAAAGACTCTTATAAATAATCACATTTAATTTTTTTGCTACAGTAAAAAACTCTCACATAAAGTCACATCTCAACTCGAATCAGCAAACTAAACAGGCCCTTATAGTTCAAACGGTTTTGGGCTTTTCTCGGTCTCCACTCTGATCTCTGAAGTGTGAAGACGCACCTTAGACAAGGTGAACTCGGTTCGGTCCGTTTGATTCGCACCGTTAGTCCAAGAAACTGATGGTTCGGTTTTCGCACTCAAGAATTTAGGTGCATTTGGAATTGATTTTAAAATAATTTTATTTTTAATAAAAATAAAAATAAAATTATTTTGAAATTGTATTTAAAATTATGTTTAATTAATTTTTTAAGAGATTATTTTGAATATAATAAAAAAATAAAATTATATTTATTAGATAATATATTAAAATATTATTAATAAGTACTAAAAAATGAAAACAACTTTTAACTCGTAAAAATTATTCTTACTATTTTTGTTTTCATTTTTATTTTTAAAATATTTATTAAACAAACGTCGTTTTATTTTCATTTTTATTTTTTACTTTTTAAAATACATAAAAATTATTTTTTATTTCTCAAAATACATAAAAATCGTTTTAAACAACAATTCTAAACAAACACATATATTTTGTATGTTAGTTTTGTCAACACTAGTGCCGGAACTTCGGGTCGGCGGGTTGCCCAAAGTCTGAATTTTTTCGAGCTCGGGCGGGCAAGCCCATTTCCCGCCCGCCCAAGCTATATTTTTGGGTTCAGGCTCGGGCAGCCCGAATTTGACATGTCCACACTTGCCCGCCGCCGTCTAACCACCGTATACCGCCGTCTGCCGGGATTCTTTTGAATTTTTCTGACCATGCCCGAACTGCCCGAATTGCCTGACCCGAAAAATCAGTGTGCCCGAACCCGCTGCCCGAATTCACTCAAACGGGTATTTTTTTGAATTTTTCCTAAATTTTTCCCGCCTGCCCGAATACCCGAAAACGGCTAGTTTTTTGAATTTTTACCCGAATTCTGCCCGAAAACCCAACTTGCCTGAGTTGCCCGACTACCCAAAATACCCAAAACGGCTAGTTTTTTTGAATTTTGCCCGAAAACCCGAATTGCCCAAGGTTGCCCGACTGCCCAAATTTCAAAAAATAGCCGTTTATCCCTTTTTTTTGAAAAAGAAATCATTTTTTAACCCTAAAATTTCTCTATAAATACCGTCCATCCCCCACACATTTTTCTCACTCAAACTCTCTCAATCCCTCTCAATCTCTCTCAATTTCTCTCAATCTCTCTCAATCTCTCTCAATCTCTCTCAATTTTTCTAAAGCTCTCTTTCTCTCAAATTCATCTTATTTTTTTATAATGGATCCTTTTGGTTATAGTGGTATTCCCGTTGATGCCCAACACAATGTAGAAGAAGGGCAATTTCCCACTAATGAGTTTGTTACGCAGCAATCTACTAATCCAAGCCATGGTGGACGTATTGGAGGTCGTGGTCGCAATAGTGGGAGTGGAGAAGCGGCGGCGAGTGCGACTGCGTCTGCGTCTGCGTCGGCAAGCGTTGCAACCTCCAGGAGGAAATGCAAGCGTACCTCGACAGTTTGGGATCACTTCGACATAATTGACGAGGTGGATAATGAAGGTAACACTAAACATATAGCTCAGTGTAAATATTGTTTATCTAAATTACAAGGCGACACTATTCACGGCACCACACACTTGAGACGACACTCCGAAAAGTGTCTTCAAAAACTTAGCCAATCTAGCAGACTCGAACTCCGCCAAACACAAGTATCTTTTGATCGCACAACCGGTGGTCTAATCACTTGGAAATACGATCCGCAAGTAGATCGTATGGAAGTTGCGTGAATGATAGCTGCTTTAGATCAACCACTTAGTTTTGTAGAGCATCCTAATTGGCAACGATATATTAAGGTTGTACACAATCCTGATGTACAGTTCACTTCAAAAACTACTCTTAGGAAAGATTTATTAAAATTATTTAAAAAAGAAAAAGATGCATTAATAAACCTTTTACGCTCAACTAGCGGGTGCGTTGCGTTAACGGCAGATATTTGGTCTGCCGTTGCCAATAAAGATTATTTAGCTGTAACCGGACATTACTTTAAAGGATTTGATTTAGATAAGAGAATATTATGTTTTAAATGTGTTCTAGGATCACATAGCGCGGATTTAATATATAACACAATTTTAAATGTAATTGATGAATTTAGATTAAGAGATAAAGTAATGGCTATAACATTAGATAATGCTAGTGCCAATACAAAAGTAATTGAATTCTTTGAAAATGATTTAAGTCTATTCGGTGACGGTACTATTTTCCACCAACGTTGTGCATGTCATGTAATCAATTTAATAGTTAAATCCGGTTTAAAAGAAATGGGTAATCACATTAAAAGAATTAGAGATAGTCTTGCATGGATTCAAGGTAGTAACCAAAGACAAGAAGATTGGTTTAGGTTTTTACAAGCATTAAATATACCTCCTAGAGCATTAGCATTAGATATGCCTATAAGATGGAACTCAACATATATTATGCTTCAACAATGCATCCCTTATAAGGATGCTATAACAAACTATATCTGTGCAAAATTAAGAGTAGGACATATAGACGCATTTGATTGGCAAATTGCCGAAGTTTTGTATCAATTTTTAGGTAGGTTTCATGAAGTTACTCTAAAACTTAGTGGAACATACTACCCAACATCACCTTTAGCTTTAGGAGAACTTTTAAGAATTAGTATTTTATTTCACGAATATAGGGAGGACCCAATCTTAGGAGTTCATGTTCATTCTATGGAAAAAAATTGTAAAAATATTGGTCTAAGTTACCTTTGTTATATGGTTTAGGTACAATTTTTGATCCTAGATTAAAATTAGACGGATTAGAAAGTGGTTTAGAAAACTTAGGTGAATTTTTAGGCATCA
>NW_010361425.1:634668-635842 GCF_000414095.1 Morus notabilis | reverse complement strand
AATCGTTTGACTTAGTTCAATGGTGGAGGGCACGGGCATTAATTTGGCCAATCCTAACTCGATTGGCAATGGATATATTTTCGATCCCAGTCTCCACTATTTCATCCGAACAAGCTTTCAGTACGACAGGAAGAATACTTGAGGAACGCCGGAATGCATTGCAAAGGGATATTGTTGAAGCCTTGGTTTGCATTAAGGATTGGGATCGGGCCGATCAACGTCTACAAGATACAATTTCACCGGCAAGCCAAGAATGGATCGATGAATTTAATCGATTAACATTTAATTTTGAAGACGATCCCTCAGCTTCAAATTAAATTGTAAATTTGTAATTTGTAAATATGTATTTACTTTTTACATTGTATTTGTAATTTAATAAACAATGTAAGTTTGTACAATTTGTAATTTGTCACAAAATGATTGCACTCTTTTTTCCTTGCGAAGTTTTTATCTCAATTGGGTTTTTCTTGGTAAGATTTTTAACGAGGCAATCATGAATTACAAATTTAAAAATTAATAAAGAAATAATTTTTTTATATAGTTCGTGTGTTCATTTCAAATTGTAATATATATATATATAATATATATATAAATTGTAATATATATATAAATAACTTAATATTAAAAAAAATTTAAAAAATTCGGGCAATTCGGGTGGGCTCGGGCCGCCGAATACAAGCCCGTGGCCCGTTTAAAGTGAAATTCGGGCTCGGGCGGGGGGCCCGGAAATCTCGGGCGGGTCGGGTTTGGGTTCGGGCAAATCCTCAGACTTTTCAGACAGTCGCGGGCGGCCCGTCTAAAATTTCAGTACTAGTCAACACTACGTAAGAAGGTTCGGTTTTCACATTGCGAGACTTCTATTTTGTGGGTAGTTTTGTAAACACTTTGTACTTTTTTTAAATAAAAAAAAAAAACAAAGAAAAGAAAAACTTTACAGATTGTACGGTTTGATTTTCATTGCCGTAAATTATTTAATAAGTTTTGTTCTCTTTTCTTCTACTCCACTACTCTTTTTCTCAATCTCAAACTTCAATAATTTGTTCCACTGAAAATAATTTCATTTTCATCTATTTTAAGTTTGATTTACATATATCCAATATTTAGACAAACTCCAAGTCTCCCAAGGAGTGAGGAATGTTCCCAGACAAATTGTTATTACTGAGGTCTAATGCTT
>NW_010361425.1:629574-634649 GCF_000414095.1 Morus notabilis | reverse complement strand
GTAGGGAAAAACAATTCCTAATGCTTGATGGAATGCCACCCACTAAATTGTTTGTCGAAAAATCAATGACGGCAATACCAGACTGGTTAATGCTGAAAAAGGAAGCCGGGATTTCTCCCCTTCGAACAATTGTTAAATCAAGATCTAAATCTGTAGTGAATTCGAAGCTAAATCAAGTACTTCTATGTTCTCCCATCTCCCCTTCGAACAATTGAGAACAACTTGCTGTAAGATCATAATTTTCTCCAAGATCTAAGGGCTTAAAATCTGGAAGCTCACTAAAACCAAGTGGAATCCTTCCATGCAGTCCGCAAAAGGACATATCAATATGTACAAGACTGGTAACATTGAGAAGCCAACCTGGAATTTTTTAGTTAAATTCGTTTCCAGAAAGATCCAAAACATGAAGTGAAGTTAAATTGACATAGGACGTTGGGGATGAAATAGAACCAGATAAGCCACAGAATGACAGATGCAACTCATTCAAGTATGGAAGCTTGTTTAAAGCTCGAATCCAATCCGGTTCCCACCATTGAGTGGCCAACATTATCCATATTAAGATGCGTCAAAGATTGTAGACAATTAACCCATTCGATATTATCAACAACTAACTCCCAGTTGGACGAGACATCGAGATACTGCAAGTTGGAGAGGTTCCCTAAATTTGGAGGGATTGAACCCCCAAACCCAGCATGTGAAAAATTAAGCTGTTCCAAATACTTAAAAAGAGCCAAAAAAAAATGTAGGAATGGTGTTGAATGAACTAGAACTCAAGTTGGCATCGTTCATTTCACCGATTCGAGTTTTCAGTTTTAGGTTTTTACAGTAAAAAACTCTAAGAAAATATCACATCTAACTTTTTTTGTTACAGTGAAAGGCTCTCAGAAAATGTCACATCTCAACTCAAATTGAAAACTCGAATCCGCAAAATGAACGAGGAATATCTGAAGGACTCCGAGCTTTGCGAATGAAGGACTTGTTTCTCCACCAAGTCTATCGAGATCAACTGCAATAACAGCTCCAGTACTGTTTTCACAAGTTATTCCCCACCATTGACAACAATTGTTCCCTTTCCAAGATAAAAGCAGGTTATTTGGCTCATCAAGGCTTCATTTAAACTCGATGAGAGCTTCGCGATCAGAATCCGAGCAACTCACCAAAGGACTATAACTTCCACCACCACAAACAAATTCTCTTGCAATGATTATAAGGAAGAAAATGTGTAACATTACTCCCAAGTGTAATTCTTGTTTCCATGTTTAATAAGCTTCTCCAAAGCTAGAGCTACAAGGCCTATTATTATGTACAAACAATTTCAGTATACCCATTGGAATCCGATTTAGAGGGGGGAAAAGATGGATGATTTGGAAAATTGTTAGTTTTAGGTGGAGCATTTAGAAAAGACTGATGGGGTCCAAAAATATCCATTTTCAGTAAACTATAAATTATTTACGACAGACCAAATGGTAATATACTCGATAAATCTATTTACTATGTGAATCAAAAAAAAAAAAAAAAAAAAAAAAAAAAAAAAAAACATTTACTTTCACGCAAACCTGTGATTTGTTGAGTTGGCGGTGATCTTTTCCCCTTCCAGTTGAAGTATTTTTGCAAGCGTTCTGCAAGGGAGCAAGGAGGGGAAAAAAAAGTAGGAGAAAATATACATTTAACATTCAAAGAAAAAAAGGGGAAATATATTTGAAAATTCATTGTTATTCTACCAAAATGTCTGGATTCACAAACATGAAGATATGCTATAAAGCACAACTGAAAAACAAAACAAATAGCTCTGATTGTCTAAGCTCTCTTTCTGCACCTCAATAGCTTTTTCCAACTCTGACGCTATGCATGCATGCATGCATACATGCATGCATGCATGCATGCATACATACATACATACATATATTTGCACTTTCACACTTGCTGCACGTGCACATAATTAATGCAGTGCTGGTGCCTTCTTTCAGACTAATCAATAGTGCTTTTTACCAACGCTGTTATTTAAAATTGGTTGGTATACGCAGTTTATCTCGTAGTGTAACATGGAATGTTATTACCGGTAGTCGGTAAGACCATCCAACGAAGCAGTATAAACAATTTGTAACTTGTTTTTGATAAATCATTAAAAAAAAACTTGTTTATATATATATATATATATTTGCACTTTCACATTTGCTTCACATGCACATAATTTATGCAGTGCTGGTGCCTTCTTTCAGCTTTTTACCACTGTTATTTAAAATTGGTTTTATTAAAATTCGTTGGTAAACGCAGTTTGTCACGTAATGTAACACGTAATGTCATTAGCGGTAGCCGGTAGGACCATCCAACGAAGCAGTATGAACAATTTGTAACTATTTTTTGATAAATTATTAAAAAAAAAAAAAAAAAACTTGTTTTTGATAAAAGCTGGTAGGAAATTAGGAATAGGACATAGGCAAGAAATATATTGACGTTTACATGGAATTTGGAACGGAGCAGGATTTTATAAGTGGGGTATTAATGAGAACATTTTTTTTAAGAATAAATTTTATTTTTTTATTTTTTATTTTTTTGAACTTTATCACTTGTATCAACAACTAAACTTTAAAATGGGCATACTTTAAAATATACATGTTTCTCTCTCGAAAGTATTTTTCTCTGCCTTTGCCTTTGGGTTTACTTCTGAGCTTCTAATAGTAACCTTTTTGTCTCCTGTTTTTTGTCCTCTGTTCTTTTCCTCTGCTCTTGCTCTTGGAACCCATGGTGTCGTTTATGTATTAAGCAAACGGCATCTTCTATTTAGTTGTCGTTTATCTTTTACGCCGAAAACTGACTGACATTTTGTTCGTCACGTAGAAGCGGCATCCAGTGATGTCGCAAGAATTTGGTGTCGTTTTCTTTTCTCATTCAGAAATTGCGCGTCATTTTCTTCATCGAACAGACTGCGTGTTTCTCTTCTACAATGTTAAATTGACATGTTGCTCATAAACGAAGATGCCATAGATCGATTTATGTATCAAACAAACAAAACCTCGAATTGAGTTGTAGTTTTCTTCTAACAAAAGAAAACACGTCATTTACTGAATGATAAACAACATGTCATTTTTCATTTCGGTTTAGCTCTGTGAGTTTTTCCGTTTCCATTGATTGAAAATCATCTCATCAAACTTCTGTCGTTTTCCTCTTCATTGAGAAATTCTGTCAGTTTCTTCTCTCGTTGAATAGAATTGCTCACCTCTAGTTTTCTTTTACAACGGAAAATTGTCCTCTCGTTACTTTAGGCGTGTTTAAAACTTGTTTTAAAATAATTTTATTTTTTTTATAAAAATGAAAATAAAAACGTTATCTCAAACAGAAATCATTTTTAAAAATGTGTTTAGTAATTTTATTAAGAGATTATTTTCAGTATAAAAAAACTCATTAATGTCTTTTTCTCTCTCTCTCTGCTCGAGAGAGGAGAAAACGAAAACAAAAAATGAAAAACGACTAAAAGTCATTTTTTATTTCTCTATCATTTTACACTAAATCAAAAAAATCATTTTCATTTCCGTTTTTTGTCTTTATTGCAACAAATACCGTTTTGAAAACGTTTTTATTTTTTCTTTCTCAAAAAATGTAAAAAATAAAAACATGATCAATTCCAAACACAGTCTTTGTGTCTTTTATCATAACAACGTTCAAATTTTCAGTTTTAAATGGGAAAAGCACAAAACTACCCTTATAAGTTTATAAAAACCACCTTTCTAACAGTTAACCACGTCTCAAGTTTCAATCGGGGTAATTTGATCATTTAATTGAATGATCAAGAAGGCAATTAAGATTTCACATTATTTTTAAGAGTCAACCATGCGAGTCTTTTTTTTTTTTTTTTTTTTAATCTTGTATGGTTTACATCAGCAAGAGGGCAACAGCGAAGCTCGAGATCGGGTAGGAGCAGACAAGGGAGATGCAAGGAGGAAAAAAGTGTAAAAGAAATGAAGGAGCTTTCAAGTAAGGTGATTCAAATAACCAAACGTCTTAGCGGCGACAAAAGTAGATTTAAATTTTAGATTAAAAATAACAATTAGGAGGACAGAGCAGATAAAATTTTCACCTTTTAGCGACAATGAAGCTAAAAAGCAATTGGAATCTCAGAATTTGTTGCTTAAAATTCCGAAATTTCGATTGCCATTGAACAAAATCTACCTTATTTCTAGTTTATCGATTTCCTAAATATGTATACATATATATAAATCTGCATTGTTGCAATTTGTTAGTCCGATAGTTGCCAAGAATAAGAAACTCAATACATATATATAAATATGTATACATATATATACGGCGTTGCACAACAACTATAATGCTATCATCAAAACCGTTATGATATTTCTACCAAGTCTTGTAGAGATGGATTGACCAGCTACTATATATAATGGGAGGGGAAAATTAAAGCGTTGGATGATATTGACATGGTTTCACCCAGCCTCTCTAATAGACATGTCAAAATTGAAACACATGAACCGTCCCCATGATGCCACCTTTAATCGCTACACAAATTAGAGCAGGTTCTGTTCGGCATTGAAACTGTTTGTCGGATCCAATAGAAGCGAACACATTTCTGGCTACTCAATATTTGGTTGATCAAAATTATTGAACACTAGAAGGAGCATGGATGTTTGTCTTACATCGAGTCTATGCATCATGAAGAAACTCCATATGGTACTAGTGCAGCAGCCACAATCCTGCTTTCCTCATTCAGTATATTGTAAGTCGAGATGGCATTTCTCTGAAACAAAGGAGACAAAGTATCATGACAAATGTAGTAGGAAACAAGGCATATCTATCTATTCTCTCCTTAAAGGAGTGAATAGGTTTCTTGGGGGGCACGTTGCCCCTTTATTTATTTATTTATTCCTTTTTTTAGCTTTTTTTTTTAGTTTTTTTTTCTTTTCATCTTTTTCCTCCCTTACCTGTTTTTATTGTATCTTTCAACCTTTGATTTTTATATATTTTAAAATATACCTCCTATAAATACTTTTCCTACGGTTCTCTCCTTAAAAGAGAGAATAGGTTTCTTCGGGAGGGCGTTTTGTTGCCCCACTGTTTCCTCCCCC
>NW_010361425.1:596585-629510 GCF_000414095.1 Morus notabilis | reverse complement strand
TCTCCCCCTTTTCGCCCCCCCCCCCCCCCCCCCGGTCTGTTTTTATTGCATCTTTTACCCTTGATTTTATACATTTTCAAATATATCTCCTTTAAATATTTTTCTTACGGTTATTTAAATTTTTTTTTCCTAATTACCTTGCTAAATTAATTTATTCACATATGTGTCCCTACATAAAAATCTTTTACATGTGACCTTCATAAATTTCAACTTGAGTTGTGAAGCATTTCGCACAAGTTTTTTTCTTTTTTTTTAAACCTTTTTTCCCTGTCTTTTGCATCAGATTTTTTCCCACTTTATTTCTTTTACCGTTCCTTTTTTCTTCCTCTTTTTTCCCTTGGCAATTTGTATAACCATTATTTTAAATGAGTCACGCATTTTTGACTAGTATTTAAATAAATGAAAAGTAGTCAAAGAAGACGAACAAAATTGTTGCTTTGCTTCAAGCCTCAATATTAGTATGTTAGCTACTTTTTGACCCATTTGCGTAGCACAAGCAGCTCTGAGGTACAACACAGCAAGAATAAGGAGTAAGGACTAGTGCTGGAACATTTTCAGAAGCTACAACAAACATACCGAGTCTAAGGCTTCCAATTTCATTCCAGTGGATCTAATGAAGCGTCGTAGTTCAGGATCAACCGGTTCAATGTTCCTTCCACAGCCAAGTATCAAAATCTCTGAGATGAAGTATCACAAAAGAGGTCAAGTTCTTAAAAAAAAAAAAAAAAAAAGAGGGGGGGTGTTCATAGAAATATCAGAAGCAGAGATGTGACTAACATACCAGCCATTATTGCGTACTAAACCTCATATGTAAAGTTCATGCACTCAACCACATGCATACGGTTCTAGCAAAAAATAAATAAAAGAAACAAAGAAATAAACCATATGACGATCTACCAAACGAAGCACCAATCAAAGACCAATGTTTTAACTTTTTTCTTTCATCTTCGTTTCTTTTCCAATAATGCATCATTCATTTGTGTTCAGTAGGAGGGAGAGATGGAGGGAGGGAGAGGGGTGGAGGGAGAGGGGCGGGTGGAGAGCCTCAATCCTCCTTCTCTTTGGTCCTACTTAGTTGGAAGAATCTAATGGTTCCTAAATTTGATATTTTCTATGGCTTTTATTCTTATTATTATTATTATTATTATTTTTTCATTTCTATATGATTACTGAAATTCTTGGTTCTTATTATTACTCAAAAAACCAAAGCATTAAGTGCAATTAATCAAAGATCGAGCTTTTCTTTGAACAGACATGTGCATGTTTGTGATCGGTAGAGACTTATTATCTTAAAATCCCTTCAGGATTTTGATTTAGAATAATTTGCCGATAGTGACATAGAACAAAGTGCTCAAGAAAAATAAAAACAGTTCAAAAGACAACTTAAAAAGATTAAACAACAATAAGTTCTTACCTGGTATAGGGCGCACAACTTTGAAAATGGATAAACTGCAGCACAACAAGAAACAAAACATACAATAAGAGTCGAACAAAAACAAGCGACAATATAGATTTTCAACTTACTTGTCAACAAATCTCACCAAAAAACAAATGCAAGTGCATAAGAGTGCATAAATATGTACACACACACACACACACACATGGATACATATATGTACTTGTTTCTATCCTCATAACTGAAATACATAAAAAAAAAAAGAAAAAAAAACACACACACACACACATAAACTTCACAATTTCCAGTAACCATTACTGTATTAATTTGTAAGTACGTTTCCAGGTGATAAAAAACACTGAGACTGTAACATACAAAAATTGGAATAGTTTTCTTTTTCTTTTTTTTTTTTCTTTTTCAAATTGAATTGAAGTAGAATAAAAAGAAAGAAAATGTCCAATTAGCATAAGAAAAATAGAGAGTGCACCTATCAGGAGTGATTTCTGAGAATTTCTTGGGAGCCCAAGACATTAACAAATTCCCAACACAAAGCAAGCTTCCTTCATACTCCACACCATTCACCGTGAATCCCGTATCCGTATACCTTCACCCAAAAAAAAAAATCAATTTAATTTTACTTATTCCAGACCTAACTTCAATTTGTAACATCCACACTCCATAACCAGAAATTGTTCCAGTTCGTGTTTTTCATCACATTTCCCTAATTCCCCATCATATTCCGTCAAATTCTTGGGCGAAATCGTATAAACTTTTTAGTCGCGAGGTAAAAAAGGATAAAAATTTAGTAAAATTTACAGGTTTTCAGACTTCGATCATGAAATCAACCATTTTCACAAATTCAACAGCTAAAATCAACGGTTTGAAACAGAAGAAAACAAATGCGAAGAAGGGATTAGGAAAAACGAAACCGTTGAAAGCGAAGCTGGTCGTCAGGGACGTTGTCGATGAGGTTGATCTGATCGTAGAGGGAGAAGGCTCGTCTGAGGGAAGGAAGCGTTTGTTGATACGACGCCGTTTTCGGCTTCGGCGGCTGTTTCCGGAGGCTCCTTATCAGTTTCGGCAGCGTCGCCACCGCTCTCTCTCCCCCCGCCATTGCCGAATGCTGGCTGATCTCTCTTTCACTTTCTCTCTCCTCTCGCGACTCTTCTTTCTTCTCACTCTTCCGCTTGTTTTACGGTTTTGCCCTTGCAGGCTTCTAAATAGGGAAATTACCCTACAAAGAGAAATGTTAGTAGGACCCTTTGTCTCTCTTTTTAATATTTTTTTATTTATTATTTAACATATAAATTCTATTAATATTATATATTATTATTTATATAAAAAATGAGATAATAAAATTTAAGTGTCAAATAATTAATGAATAAAGTGAGGAAGAGAATAATAGAAAAATTAGCATTTCTCACAAAATAAACCAAAAGTATATATAATTAAATTAGGAAGGAAAAATGAGGGCAATAAGGTAAATAGGTTTTTTAAAAACGATTTTGGAATAAATAACACATTAAAATATTTGATACTCGTAAATAAACTTACATTATTATATATATTAAAGAAAAGACATAGTTTACTGTGCATAGTACAGGAAAATACTAAGGTCTCGTTCACTTCGCTGATTCGAGTTTAAAATTCGAGTTGAGATGTGATTTTATATGAGAGCTTTTTACTGTAGCAAAAAAGTTAGATGTGATTGTTTGTGAAAACTTTTTACTGTAGAAAAACTCGAATTCTAAACTCGAATCAGCGAAGTAAAAGGAGCCTAATTTTACTTTTAAATTTAAATTATCGACTTTGTCCTTTTTTCATTTCTTTTTCTTTTTCTGTGCAATAATTTATGGGTCTTTTTATGCTTTATGATATATGATTGTACACTTTTGTCTTTACCTTTTTATTTCTTTATTTGTTATTGTATTTATTAATTTATATCAATTATCAATAAAATTAATATTTATTATTTTGAATACATATCTTTACAGTCTTTTATCATTTTAATTATGAATCAAAGGCAACAGATTCACTCAAAAAATATCCAAAGACCAAGTAATATAATTATTTTTAAATCCTTTGAGTTACACTGCATATAATTAATGATTTTCAACTTCTTTAATTATTATTATTAATTTTTTTAAAATTTATATTATACAGTTAAAAAAAAGAAAACAAAAACTATAATACATTATAAGAAACTTTTAACTAGATTATTATATAGATATATTTATATGTATATATAAACTAATCTTATACTATCAATATTTTTGATTTTTTGTATAATACGACATTATTTTTTGTAACAACGCGCAAACTTTTTGTTGGGGAGACACCACATGCGAAATTGGCCCAACACACTTCAAGAGCCTAACTTGACCCAAAATGTTAACCTATTAGGTCTTAAGTCATTCTATGTATATAAATCACTTCACATTCTCATCTACTTTCCATGTGGGACAACACACACATGCACTTTTCTCAACAATCTCCCCATCATGTTTGTGTTCACTGAGCTCCCCCTCGAATTAAAGTTTCAAGTAGTCGGCACATCTAAGCATCACACTCCAAACAAGAGCCAACTCAAGCATGGGAATGAGAGTTGAAACCATGCGAGTCCACCAAATGCTCCACCATCCGCGCACCTGCAGGAACACCAACTCTCCACGGGAGGCAACGTGGGTACTGTAACCGAGTGTGATTACTTGATCCATGTGAACCATCGGCTCTCATACACTTATTGGGGAGACATCACATGCGAAATTGGTTCAACACACTTTAGGAGTCTAACTTAATCCAAAAGGTTCACCTATTAAGTCTTGAGTCTTTCTATGTATATAAACTACTTCACATTTTCATCAACTTTCCATGCGGAACAACACACATACACTTTTCTCAACACTACTAGTAAATTTTAAAGAGAAAGGATAATGACAAGGATTAAAAAATAAAAAATAAAAACTTGACACAACCATAATAACTGTGATGATCCTTCTCATATCCTCAAAAGCGGCTCTCTCCCTGTTTCTTTTACAAGAAGTTGAAGCTAGATTGCATTTTTATATCCCTCATTCCTTCAATTTTTTAATTTTTGTAATAAAATTTTTGAAAAATAGATTACTATAAGCAACAATGTTGAATTTGACTATCGAATAAAAACTTTATGATATAGTGAAGGGCCTAGTTAAATATTTTTTAATTAGTCAAAATTATATATGTAAGGAAGATGATGTTTAACATTTATTTTTTTTTTTCCTTACAGTTAACATTGATATGATTTTTTTTTTAACTCATTTTCCCTCTGATTGTCAGTTTTTGAATTTTAACTCTTGATTCCAATTTGCTTTATAGTGGGTGTGTTGATCAATGTTTTCTGTATCAGGTTTGTCGTTAACTTTTTTTTTTTTTTTTGGCACAACGTTGGTTATCGCTGTTGTTTGGTCTTCTTCGTTTGTCGGTTTTTTTTTTTTTTTTTGTTTGTAGCCAATGCTTTTGCAAAGAAGTTGGCTTCGTATGGGTTTTATTCTGGTTATTGAAAGGCATTATTCATCAAATTTCATCCTTCTTTTCGTCTCCTGAGATTTGGTTGCTCTACCATTTCATCGATTCAGTACTCAATGATGGGATTGGTTTCCTCTATCCTAGATCATGCACTTTAATGAGTCTCTTTTCTTTCCATCTTTGGGTCGATCCTTATGGATTGTGGTTTATTTGTTTTTCTTTGGGAGTTTCTTTTTTCGCTATGCTTTTGGAGTTGATAAGCAATTTTCTTTTTCATATTATTATATTTTTTCCTTTTTATTTTTTTGATAAATGTTTTACGTTTTTAATAAACTTGAGCGAAGGCTAGATAGAGAATGGGTTATAATTATACTAGATATCTCTTCATTAAAAAAAAAAAAAAATCAAACAAACCACATACCTTAGCAACATTTTTTGGGACAAAAAAATTAAAAAAACATGAAATAAAATAATGACAAGAAAAGAAAAGGAAGAAAGAAAGCAGACCCAATGCATGAAACAAATTAACACATGTAATGGTACAAACATTTATTAATATGAAGGGTCGAAATAAAAGGATTTTGCCTTGTAATGTACTGAAGTGATGTATCCTTGCTTATCATCATGTAATTGCTCTGCGACAGCATCGCGACAGTTAATAGGTGCCAGAAGGGCCCCACGACGTCCAGGGACGACACGACAACCGATGGACGTGCCTTTAACTACAATCCTACATTCACCACACTGATTTGGATGAAAGATAGAAGCTTGTAAAGTGTTTAAAGTAATCTCAAAAAATCCGTTTGTATCTGTTACGGCGTTGCTAATGACAGTTCTGTCTTTATCGCATGCCAACACCACATTCAATCCAGCTGGTAACGACGGGTCGTTTCTCTGGTGGGAAGGAAATTGGCATTGAACCACGCCTGAAATACCAACCTGGCCTATTCCAGTGATATCTCGGACTGTGTTTGGATCGACAATGTTGTCTAACAAGGCACAATAGGTCATAGAGCTCATGCAATAAATGATCAGCAGCAAAAAAGAAAGATGCTGCACAGGTGGATACGCCATAATGAAGTTTTTTTTTCACTGGTTAGTTTAGATGAGATATTGACTATTTGAGTTGAACAAATGAGTTTTGATGCTCTTGTTTTTTTTGCTTGAAAAGTTTGGGAACAAGACGACCTTTTTTATAGCTCGTGAAGGGTTGGAATTTTCTATTCAGTAAGTCCGGACACGATGACAAATATACCCAAATATTGCATGCGTCCCACGTTCTTAAACCAGCGAAGACTACCTTTGGTGATCTGAAAAGATACTATATATATATATATTGATGAAAAACACGAGAAAACAATTTATGAAAAAAAAAAAAAAATTATTGCAAATCCTACACATCGTGATTATTGAAACCCGTATCTAACCTATAGAACACCCGTCAGCACGGATTTTTTTATTTTTAATGTGAATTAAAGCCTAATCAATCTCAAATGATCTTTAAAAAAAAAACATCTTATCTAGTATAATATGCACACGTTCTTCCGCACAAGAATCTCTTTTTTTTTTTTTTTTATTTTAATTTTTTTTTTTTCCGACCACCCTTTCTTAACCCAAAGACCAATTCTTAGCTAAATGTGGGCTGCATGAATTGTAGATCTAGGATAAAAAAAAAACATCTTATCTAGTATAATATGCACACGTTCTTCCGCACAAGAATCTCTTTTTTTTTTTTTTTTAATTTAAATTTTGTATCTGTCCGACGACGCTTACTAAGCCTAAGACCAATTCTTAGCTAAATCGTGGGCTGCATGAATTGTAGATCTAGGAACACGGTTAACTAAAGGGCCAAGAAAGAAAGAAAGAAAACATTTAGAGCCCGTTTAGTTAGAGGATTCGTTCTCTGATTCGAATCATGGTTCATGATTTGTTACAGTATTTTCTCTCACAAAAAATACATGTAAATCAAAAATAGTTCTAATTTTATGGTTCTAATTCATGAACCAAACGGGCTCTTAAAGTTAGATACAAGTTCCAAACTCAAAAATATTAGGGGATTATAAATTATGTTCAGAGAACACAAAAAATAACAAAATGTTGTTTTCTAAATTTTCTACTTTTCATAACTTTGTTCTTAGAAATTATTTCCAAACAAATTACCCAAACATGTTTTTTTTTTCTTAGATAGCGAATTTTGTTTTTTAAAGCAAAAACAGGCTTTTAAGTTGCAGGGCCAAATAGATCCCTATATTCTATTTTTCTTAGGAAAAAAAAAAGAGAATAACGAATTTGGATATTTTAGGTTAGAAAAATAACGTCTTTATTGTAAATGATTCAGTTGCGTAACAAATTTATAAAGTAAATATATTGTAAATATGATCCATAAATGAATCATCTACCGTAAATATATTATTTATGATAAATATTTTTCTAAAATTATATTAAGCTATTTCTCCCCCCTTTTTTTATGCACGTAAAAAGTTCGTCTCTTGTGCTTGGAGGTTTGACTTGATGGAAGTAATGGAGGGTTGGTCTCTCTCTCTCTCTAATATCATGTCATTAACATACCGTTTATCATATCCATAGTCGTGAGAGTGCATAATATCATGTAATTATCACATTGCTTATCATGTCCATGCTCGTGCCAGTGTCAAGCCTTCAATGTGTCGTCCTCTAAGCATGTTTCGTGCTTAAAAGGCGCGTTAAGCCCAACCCATTTCATAATCGTGCTGAGCCAGACCCATTTAATAATCGTGTTATGCCTACATTTTAACGTGTCATACCAGTGCCAACTCTCTAAACCCTTAATATTGCAACTTTAATCACACAATATAACTTCCTAATCAAACGGTTCTTTGACTTGGCTAAATTCGCCCTTTAGCTACCCTTTTGCTAAATAACTCCTAATAGTCTAATAAAGCTAACTTTGCCCTTTAGCTAAATGATGGTTAACTAATATGCTAGGAAACTCGTGATTTATTTTGTACTGCAGGATTAAAATTATAAATCATTACAAATATATAATTTTCCCTGCCACATAGTTCAATCACCTGTTACCATGCAGAAATATATCACAAGAGTTATACATCACTTTTCCATGGCATTATCGGATGACATAATTGGATACAATTTTTTTTTTCCCTGCTGAATGATAGAGGGTAGTGCATCATAACTAAATTAAAAGCAATTGCTTACTGTTAGTTGTATCTAACACATTTCTCACATGGAAACACGATTACATTTCCAAGGTTCCAGTTCCACCATCTTTTATCCTGTTCCATCTCTTGCATTACAAACATAATGCTCATAGAATTTATTATGTTCAAGGATACTCCAACAATTTCATTGGCAAAAAAATGAATGTTCAAATGTTGTTCTTAAAGTAAAAAATACATTTCTCATTTGCTGTTTGCGGGCTTACAATCCTCAGAAGCTAAACATAAACAAATTGATCAGAATGCAAAATTTACTGGTCTATAAAGAAAACTTAGAAGAAATAAAGATTTCTTTACAGGGCAAATTTTTGACCTTTTATTACGTTCAGTGATACAAAACTCAAACGATACTAACTTGTCAAGAAGCAGCATATGAAGGAGGAGGAAGAAAAGGAAATGGTGCAACAGAGGCATATGCAACGGGTGGCCGCACTTGTGTGCCCTTGTTCTTCTTTCGGTTGACATCCTCACTCTCTTGTGGAGAGGTTGCAAGTTCCACCATACTATCTAACTTCTCATCTTCAGTGCAATGTTGATCATCGGAAAGACGGTGGAACAGAATTCCCGACATGAAAACAGGAAGATACAAAAGACTGGCATAAAACATCCTCCTTGCTCTATGCGCAGTACGGTCTCAAGTTAAACTCCAAAAGACTCAAGTTAAACCCCAAAAAAACAAGCCCTAAGTTTTTTTTTTTTTTTTTTTTTTTTTGTGTGGAATTAGAGAGGTGGGTGTTGACGGTTGGATTTCGTCAACAATAAACCCGCCAGATTACCTTGGGGTTACCCTTTGGATTATCGGCTTGTGAGTTTAATGAAAGTGTGGATTCTAGTTTGATTTAAGTATTTTTGTATTTGAATGAACTGTATGTAAATGAACAAGAAGAATTTTATAGTGGTCCACTCTATAAAATTAGAGCTACATCCACTGTGTATATTGTATTTCTTTTGTGGAGATTATAATTTACAATAAATGTTATCTCTCTCTTGTTCTTTCTCCTCTGGAATCTCTGGACCTCTTCCCTATTGGGGGTCCTTCTTCTTTTATACTCGGGCTTCCTTCACTGGGTGGGTTTCCTTCGTAGGTAGGAACACTCAAGTGCTCTCCCTCTCTAGGCCCAGACATAGCCCACTAATTAGTACTGTTCACTCAACCAATTAGTCTTCTATTACGGCTCTGTGACTCTCCGTAATGCTTTTCTGTCCCCTGGGGGGGCGGTTTGTAAACTTGCAATTAATGCTGTCAGACTTCTCTTATCTTTGCACGTAACCCATCGTGTCTTAAAGGGACGTTCCCCTCGTCGTCAGCGCTGTTTAACCTTTCTCGCCCTTTCTAGCGATATTTTCTGCAGTCGAGGGATCTTGTCGTGTCAACCCAGGCAGAGTCAACCGTCGACGCCTCATGGGGTCGTCGCCCTAATCATGGACTTCATCTTCGGGCTCTACAGCTGATCTTGAGGGAAACGAAGCGTCGAGGGTTGAGTGTTCGGCGGAAAGCAAGTATAGCCACGTGTCGTGGTGCCGTTGGTCCAGGTGTCCATCATATTTTCCCACACAACAGTGGGTATTAGGTAATGAGAGGATGGCTAGCAATGGTTTAAAGAGTATTTTGGCTGCTGCGATTTTGAGAGGGGTAACAGAGGCAAGAGCAAATATATTTGGTCATGTTCTAAACCCGACCGGCCAGAGAACTTCCCACAAGATTTTGCGCAAGAGGCTTATTGGTGAGAAAGTTGCTCAATGGTATCCAGATAAAACTACATGAGAGAACATCCTCATATCTTTGCTCGGAAAGAACAAGAGTAATCTCTCTCTCTCTCTCTCTCTCTCTCTCTCTCTCTCTCTCTCTCTCTCTCTCAGAGACTCCATCTATGTTTTTTTGTCTATCTCATGTTCACTTTACGGGGTTCTATTCAAAGTTACAAGTGATTCCAATATTACTTTAGGTCTTTCATTTTCTATCTTTGTTGGCATTGCTAGAGTGTGAATTAGTGAGATGGGATTTGTTTCTTTACGCTTCTCATCAGCCGTAGGAACTCACATGCTGATAGCACCATGGTTGTACTTCTTGATCTAGGTCTTCCTCGTTTTCACACATTAAGTTTAGAAATGTTGAAAACACGTTTCGTTGCTAATATGGTGATTGTTTTGAGGTTTACAAAGCTTTCAAGCAGGTTCTACTATTATATACGACTATGCTATGCATAATGCGTTTCATATCCATAGCAGTAACATGGTCCTTTTTTTCCCTTTGTAGTTGTTATTGTATCTGCATCGCAAAATGGGTGCAGTTACATTTTCTTTTTAGTCATAGAGAATGGGGATAAAGCCGCTTAACCGAGTTTCTAAGGCTTTAAGAGAATGGATTAATCTGATAAAACTTGCCGGGGAACTTGGTATAACATCCAGATTCTGGAAGTTCATTACATTTTCGGAGCATTATGGACAGATTTTGTTTTGGGCCCTTTTGCATTTATTTTAGCGACCTAGCTAGAGTTGTTATTTCTCCTTTTTTTTTTTTCAGGGTAAACTTCTATTATCCCATGTTTAAATATTTCGAGGTACATTCCTCTCGTTTATGTTAAAACAACACGTATTCTTCTCGTTTATGATAAAAACAACTTGTGTTCTTTCTCTCGGTCTCATGTTGGCGATAGTCTACTCTTTGGCAGGCTTTATTGCTTTGTAGAGTTAAGAACTGTAACTAGCTTCTGTCAATTCTGATGTTATACGAAAATGTTGTGTTTTCTAGGCGCTTATCAAAGCTTGAAATGTTGAAGCGTCGAGGAAAGGGACCGCCCAAGAAAGGTCAGGGGAAGCGTGCTGCAAAACGTACTAAATAGAGATGATATAAGTTGAAAACATTTCTTAGGTTTCTTGAATTGACAGAGTACTAATAGCCAAAAGTTAAGAATTTCAGTGCTGTTTTCTTGATCTCATGGCATGTTGATTTTCTTCTCGCTCAAGTGAAATGTGGTGCAATTTGTAATTTGCATGAGCAATAATGTACATGTGTGGTGAGGTAAATCAAATTTGGCTCCGATTCATTTAGATGTCGGCCAATATAATTTGCTGAGTGTTGGAACATTTCCCTCGAGTTTATTTCCAGAATGCAAGTTTTGACTTTTGAGAAAACAAATTCATTGTCTTTGTCTTGGTCAGAACATGAGAGCTCTACTCATTTCCAATTCACAATTCTTGTCTTAATCTGAATTGAATATTGTTGGGCTTTGAACTTGTATCAGCAAATATATGTGTGCGCGCGTGGACATTGTATGCCTGTGTATGTGTGTAACTGATGTTGTAAAACAACTAAACTCTTGTCCAAATTGTATAGGGTTTTTCCTGAGTCGCGGGCCTTGATTCCGCAAATTCAAGGGCCCGTTCACTTTGCTGATTCGAGTTTATAATTCGAGTTGAGATGTGATTTTATGTGAAAACTTTTTACTGTAGCAAAAAAATTAGATATGACTGTTCTGAGAACTTTTTACTGTAGCAAAACTCAAATTCTAAACTTGAATCAGTGAAGTGAACAAAGCCCAAATTAGCTTGAATTTCTTAAGGTTCTAAGCACTACAAGTGTTTGTCAGAATGCTATTACATCAAAACCCATTAATAGACCTTCTTCGGTAGGCCCGTCTATTGATAGGACTAATTTTTTACCAATAGATATGGTAAAAATTACATTAGATTAAAAAAATATACAAAATAAATGAATTCTTATGCAAATTTAACGATTAAAAAGTAAAAAATTTATTTATTTTTTTCATCTTACCGGAGAAACTCTCTAATAGTCAATACTTTAAACCGCTAATAATGACTAGAACTACTTGCCTTATGGTGTTGTCATTCCGGTGTTAGCTCATAGGTAAGGTGGCCTTTGATCTATCAAGTATTCTATCTACCAACTATTCTTAACTAAGCTCGATTTGCTTCGCTAATAATTTCCACGCTCAACTTCTATTTTTGATAGAATAATACAAGTTATTCGTTCAAAATTTATAGTAGCAACGGTTAACAATGGTACTATTTTTTTTTTTTTTTTTTTTTATTAAGCTGAGTTGAAGACGGAACAAGTCCCACAGAAAGATGATAAGTTGTGGAAAGAGTTAAATTCAAATCTCTTCAAGACAAAACTCGCCTCTCGTATCATGATTTGCCGCTTGATTCTGAAGACCAAACTTTCTTGTGATTTGTTTATTCGCATCGATAGAACCAGTTGTGTGTATACCACTAGATAGAATTTTTCAATATGAAAAAGCCATTCTAACAAATATAAAACCGGAATTACTACAAGCACTTGTAGAAAAAGATGGGTTAACTAACGAAAAGAAAAATAGGTTTTCTTGAAAAATAAAAGCGCTTTGCCTTACCTCTGATACAAAGAAATGTCTTTTTTTTATGATGACCTAGTTCCTAGTCTATTTTGTTAGTAGTTTCTGGCTAACAGGAAGTAGTCTTTTCCCATTTGCTAGCAGGAAGTACACTCATGGGGATTCCGCAATTAATGAGATAGATCAACCAGCAGTTAGGAAGTCACTTTACAGGCTTACATTTCGCTTAGCTTGGTATTCAGTCGCTGTCACAGTCAAAACTTATTCTTTTCTCATTTGCTAGCAACAAGAATTAGGGATTCGGCTTTTATAATGAGATAGATAAATCACGCGGACTCAGGCTAGTAAAGAAGTATTTTTGGACTCAAGCCAACAAACAGATAATTATAGGTCGATCACGTAGTTAAGCTATGATCGATCCGAGACTGAAGTACAAAGCAAAGACAAAGGAATATGGTAGGAGTACAACAAGCAATCAAAGGGTTCCTCTTGCTTGTGGCGAGCGGCCGGGCAGGCTGGCTTGGTCCAGTTCCTCCTCTTCTTTCTGAGATCAACTCGGATTATGGCTTTTATTATAATATAAGCGATAGCCTGGAATCAATCCATCCTCTCTCTCTCCCTTCTTTCTCATCCGCCCGAGGTGGTCGACATTGCTTCTTTGCCCGGTTCGTATTTACTTGCTGAGCGAGCAAAAGCCTACTTTTGGGCGGCTCTGCAATGCGTTTGGTTGATTCTTGTATTTATTTGTAAAAAGAAAATGCCAGCAACAATTACTAGTACGTGTCTCTATCATACTACGAGTTCAAATATGTTGTCATTTTATATCTTATTGGTTGTCTGATGAAACTCATACGAGTCGAATATAACGTTAAACTAATATATAAACTCTTCTTACATAATGTTATGCATTTAGTACTCAAAAAAACAACCTCAAAAGTGCTCTCAGTTTTTTTTTTTTTAAATGTAGTTTTCTGTTCTTTTAGGCATTGTTAATTTTACCGATTCGAGTTTTGCTACAGTAAAAAATTCTTAGAAACAGACACATCTAACTTTTTTGCTACAGCAAAAAGCTCTCACATAAAATCACAGTTCAACTCAAATCAGCGAACTAAACAGACATGTTGTACAAGTTAAAAGCTCGTGGAGTGCAACACTTTTCTTTCGTGAGAGAGCCTCCGTTGGCTAGACAATACACTGGGTTTTTAATGAACACATGTGCATGTTGTTATTGTTATAACAAAATATTGGCGCAATTTGAAACTTCGTGGTCTCATTTTAAGACCAGGTGCGGTCAATAAGTTGTGCTGCAGTGGGTATATAGTGAAAAAAAATAGATGCATATGTGGGAGGCGGTACATGAGATGAATATACAATATTTAAAGTGCTTTGAGTCAGCATATTTGATTGCTTAATTTTATGCTACATAATAATAATTGGTTGTCTAATATTAGAGAATAATATTAGAGATACCAACTTTAATCCTAATTTTCATACTAAATTGTGAATTGAAATTCTTTTATTGTTTTCAAGGGAGTTACATCCTATTCCAAAATCTATTCACCAATCAGAGTATCAAATTCTCCAAACCAACTGATAAGGTCTTGTCTTTTCTTGACCAAATATATGCTCATCTCTTTACAGAAAATACATTTGACCTTTGATTTATCTCAGGTACATCTAATATTCGTTGATACATTAAGTGCTCCTCAAGATATTTCTAATTATCGGATTGTGTTTAATGAAAATCATGAAAAAAAAAATGACTGCATTCAACAAAAAGAAAAAAGGTTTCCATATGTAAGGATTCTCATATAGTAAAGGAGAATTCGGTACCAAAAAAAAAAAAAAAAAAAAAAAAAAAAAATCTACGGATAGTGCAATTAGTACTAACAAATATTGATTAAGTTCAGCTAATTAACAAGTTTTCTCATGTTAACACGTCTCTATTGTCGTGATTCTCATAGCATTTAATACATTGCATTCTTACAGCAGCAAAAACAATAACAACAACAATAATAATAACGACCACGACCACGACCATACAATAACAATAAAACATTGCATGTGGACACTATTTTAATTATTCTTTTATTTGCCAAGTATATTGTTATTTTCTAGGGATCATTTTGAGGATATCCTTAAATGGTTAAGTGCGTGAATGTATAAATACGTAATTTAAAAGTCAAATTCCGGTAGTTTTATTTCTTTTTAAATATAGTGATAGTTATAAGTCTCACATGGTATGAAAAAAAAATGTTACCTAAATAAAAGTACTAATAAATTCCTGAAAGTCTGCAATGACATTAGACTTCTGTAACCGGAGGGATAGGCCAGCGCAAGCCTCTTTTAGCGGCAATACATTCTAAGACATGAGATTCTATCTGAGGCTTTAAAGTGATTTAGATCTTGTTTACTTTGCATATTTGAGTTTTCAATTTAAGTTAATATATGATATTTTTTTAAAGATTTTTACTATAGTAAAAAAAAATTAAAAGTGACATTTTTTAAAATTTTTTTACTGTAGAAATATAAAACTGAAAACTTAAATCGGTGAATTTAACCAACCTATCTCAGCAGTTAGGACTTCCTAACTGACTTAAAGTGACATGAGTCTCCTTCACTTACTTGGAAAAACAAAATCTAACCAACCTTACTCATGCGTAAATTTTGCGTAAAACACAGTTACAAGATTACAACCAAACATGCTTTCTTCAACTTCTCCACCTTTGCTTCCTCTCTTCTTCAATCAGAAGAAAACCAACGTCCTTCAATCCAAAAACTTCGAAGCGCATTGGCCAACCTCTTACAACAAAACCCTTCAGACAAACCCACTTCCTTTCATAACAGAATTCATGCACGCATTATAGTGTTGGGTCTTCAACACGATGTTTTTCTGGCCAACTTTCTCTTGCGTTGTTTCTCACGGTCTAGCCGTCTTCTCGACGCACAGCAGCTGTTCGATAAAATGCCTGAAAGAAATTCCATTACTTGGTGCACTACGGTTTCCATGTATGCCCATCATGGTTGTTATAAACAAGCATTGTTGGTCTTCTCGGAGTTTTGGAGAAGTTCTGATTGGAGAGCGAGTGAGCATGTCTTGACAAGCGTTCTCCGAGCCTGCACGCAGTTGGGCGGGTTCAATCAAGGCTGCCAAGTGCATGGTTTTGTTGTTAAGACGGGTTTTGATCAGGAAGTCTATGTGGGTACCTCTTTGATTGACTTTTACGCGAAATGTGGCGATGTAGAAGAAGCAAGATGGGTGTTTGATGATTTGGTTGTGAGATCTTCTGTTACTTGGACTACGATTATAACGGGGTACGTCAAAGCTGGGAAAAGCGAAATTTCTTTGCAGTTGTTTCATCAAATGGGAGAAACCGACGCTATTCCTGACAAATATGTTATATCAAGTGTTTTAAGTGCATGTGCAATGCTTGGGTTCATTGACGTTGGAAAGCAAATTCACGCTTATGTGTTGAGGAAAGGAGTTGAAATAGATATTTCGATTCTTAATGTGCTTATCGATCTCTATGTGAAGTCTGGCAAAGTACAAGCGGGAAGGAGACTCTTTGATCATGTGGCAGTGAAAAACATTGTCACATGGACCACGATGATAGCCGGGTACATGAAAAATTCATATGATTGGGAGGCCATGAAGCTATTTTCTGAAATGACGAGATTAAGCTGGAAGCCAGATGGATTCGCCTGCACGAGCGTTCTTACTTCTTGCGGCTCTCTTGAGGCGCTAAAACCAGGAAGACAAATCCACGCTTACTCTATCAAGGTCAGTCTTGAATATGATGATTTTGTGAAGAATGGCTTGATTGATATGTATGCAAAATGCAATTCCCTGTCTGATGCAAGAAGAGTTTTTGATAATATGACCGATCACAGTGTGATTTCTTACAATGCAATGATTGAAGGATATTCTAAACAGGAGAAGTTGTATGAAGCAGTAGATCTTTTCCGCCATATGAGGGTTCGATTGCTCCAACCAAGTCTCTTGACTTTCGTCAGCCTTCTTGGTGTGTCGGCTGCTTTGCTTACCCTGGAATTGAGCAAGCAAATTCATGCTCTCATTACCAAATTAGGATTCTCATTGGACATATTTGCTTCGAGCGCTCTGGTAGATGTTTATTCCAAGTGTTCATGCATTAAGGATGCTAGACTTGTCTTCGACTCGATGAATGAGAAAGATATTGTAGTTTGGAATGCAATGTTCTTTGGATACGTCAAACAGTTAGAAAGTGAAGATGCTCTAAAACTTTACTCAGATTTACAATTATCAGGACAAAAGCCCGATGACTTTACTTTTGCGGTGCTACTTACAGCGTCAAGTAACTTAGCAAGTCTTCGACATGGCCAACAGTTCCATAACCAGCTCATTAAGGCGGGGCTTGATCACGACCCTTTCATCACAAGTTGTCTTGTGGATATGTATGCAAAGTGCGGAAGCATTGAAGAAGCTTGTATGATGTTTTGTTCCGCTAGTTGGAGAGATGTTGTCTGTTGGAATTCAATGCTATCAACATATGCACAGCATGGAGAAGCAGAAAAAGCTCTTCAAATGTTTGAAAGAATGAAAGAAAAAGGAATAAAGCCTAACTATATCACCTTTGTGGGTGTGCTATCAGCATGTAGCCACGCAGGTCTTGTCGAAGATGGACTTCGTCATTTTGAATCAATGCCATGGTTTGGGATCGAACCGGGGACTGATCATTATGCTTGCATAGTTTCTCTATTGGGTCGTGCAGAGAAGCTATTTGAAGCTAAGGAATTTATTGAGAAAATGCCTATAAAACCAGCGGGAGTGGTATGGAGGAGTTTGCTTAGTGCGTGTAGAGTCGCAGGTAATGTAGAACTAGGTAAGTACGCTGCTGATATGGCGATTTCCAGTGATCCAACAGATAGTGGATCATATATTTTACTTTCAAATATTTTTGCATCCAAAGGCATGTGGGCAGATGCCAAGAAAGTGAGGCAAAGAATGGACTTCAATGGAGTGGTGAAAGAAACAGGCCAGAGTTGGATTGAAGTAAATAGTGATGTTCATACCTTTGTTGCAAGAGACCGAATTCACCGCGATTCCAATACAATTTTCTCGGTTTTGGACAGTTTGATGCTGCATATGAAAGGGGTAGGATATATGCCTAACAATAAATTTCTCGTGACTAGTGATTGAGAATAAACACGGTGTTGGCATATCACAGAACATCAAGAACAATCTTAAGTACCCCTTTTGGAGAGATCTAATTTTGAACAGATCAACGTACAGTGGCCTGATTTTGGCTTCTTATAGTTGGGAAAAATAAGTTGCTGTATGCAAAATGTGCAGCGCAGCGCCTTTCTTTCAGGCGTTATTTGCAAAGCCTCGGCCATCTGAGCTGCAGCATTTTGGTCATGGTGTTAAGATGTTTCTATATTTTACATCTCATAAATTTAACTTCCAAGAGTATTTTGGTCATATAATGTATTTCAAAGGTAATTGTCATGTTCATCTATATTTTAGTGTCCGTATTTTTTTGGGTCCGTTTTTTTTTTTTTTTTTTTTTTTTTACCATTTAGGGGCGTTTTAAGCAGTTAGCAGCTCAAACGAATAATGGCGTATTAATTCTGATCAAACGGAATATTGGAAAAAATTGAGTGCTGTGAGGGTAATTTTGTTAAATGAGTTTTATTTTTTATTTTTACGTCTTCCCAAAAGTGATTTTATTGTTGTAGCTTTTGTTTGTGATATCCTTTGATTTTAGCCTGCCGTGCGTATATGAGAATTTAAAGTTCAACTTATAAAAGTAACAATAAAATAAAATACTAAAAATAGAGAGAGAGAGAGAGAGAGAGAGAGAGAATGCCTGGAAAATGTTATGTACCTGGGTAATTTAAAAAGATACCATTGAGGATTTTAAATCTTAATATTGGTCTATTAAATTTATCTCTTTAGAGTAAGTAATTTGACAGATGTTACGGGTAGTAGATCATCAGTAACTGGCATAATTTAATAGATTATTGTCTAAAATTTAACAAATTATGATTTATAATTTAATAAATTATTATCAAATGTGTAGTCTATCACAGTAAAAAAATAGAATTTCAGAAATATGTGTTTAAATGTCATTTTTTGCAATTTTCTCTGTGTACCACAATCAATAATGGCCCGTTTGGTTCACATGTTTAAGTCGGTGATTTTGACTCTAATTTAAGTTTTGTAAGAGAACTTATTGGCGGAATCTTTTTATATTCAAATATATGAGCTCAAATACGTAAAATAAATGGGTTCTAAAAATGAAGTCATATATTAAAATATATTTTTTATTAATGTGTAATTTGAAGGCATATTTAATTTATGTGTTCATATTAGTGATTAATTGATAAAAATTCTGTACGAGAATTTCAAATTCTTTTATAAAGAAAAATAATGTAAGGATCTGTAATGGTGTTTAAAAAAATAATAATAATAATCCAGTAGACGTGGCTAACCAGAAAATCTTTTTTTTTTTTTTCTTTTTCCCCTAAGAACTAGCTGGAATATATATTTGCGTGCAGGGGAGCTGTATGCAAATGACCGTTGAGTCTTTTAACGCAATCCATTTTATTTGTTTCTTTTTCCATTTTTTTTTTTTTTTTTTTTTTTTTTTTTTTTTTTTTTTTTTTTTGTTCTTCAAGAGAACCGCTTCTATTGAACTACATGAGGTCACTATACTGTATTAATTTTCAGTGCAAATTTCCTGTTTGGCTTATCTACTCCAGGTCAAGAGGATAAACTCACGCATGACTTGCACAAAGTTAGGGATAAATACATATGTGTAATGTGTAATTGTACAATAGAAAACAAATACCATCAAATTAATCCTCAGCAGCACCAATCACCAATGGTCCAATGATGTCATTGATTAGACAAATTTTCCTTTTTATACAAAGTAAGTTAGAGAGAGAGAGAGAGAGAGAGAGAGAGAGAGAGAGAGAGAGAGGAAAGCAACAGCTGGTAAACATTTATGATTTATATTATTTGATTATATATATATATATATAATCATGCACGTACCAAGAAGAATGCACCAACGTCGCTATTCAGATTTATTCGTGCATGATTCATGCGTATGTATGGCTGCTAATTAAATGTCACTTTCATCAGCGTAAAATTTTGTTTTCTCTCGCTTTTCAAAACACACTTCGATAAGTCATATGCGTTGGATGGATAGGCACTTTTGACTTCATTTCCAGTTGTAAATGTCCACTACGAGGATCATGCAAAACCCTCCCAATTTTTAGTATAGCTACAAATAACATAAATAACTAAGGAATCGTAAGCTACAAAAAGTCTTGAAAAAAAAACTTATTTTAATTGGGTTCGACAAATGGATTACGGTGTTTCTTAGTAATTCCTATTAATGTATTTTTTTAAGAATATTGAATTGGTACAACTTCTTATGGAACATTTTGAGTGTGTAAATACTGCTACTTTTGATCATGATCATAAAAAAGCTGTCGCAATAAATCGGGATATGCTTCCATGTGTACATTTGGAAAATGTTAGATATTGTTTATTTGAACACGAAATAAAAAAAAAATATTATTTTTTTTAGGTAATTAGCAATAACATTAAGAGGACAATCTCACAGAATATCATGGCGAATGTAGGAAAAACTGATCCACAACTTGAGAAATAAAATAATAGCAAAAAAAAAAAAAAAAAAGTAGTCATAAGGTACATTACAAAAACAGAAAAGAAAAGAAAAGCTTATAGCTGTAAACACATACATAAAGAAAATTGAGTGGAACTTGTTTCATTACATAGCAAAACGACACATGAGGCATATGTAGCAGTTCTATATCGATTGTACATGTTTCTGAATATTAGCTAATTAACTCTTTATAGAAAAACAACTAGTTGACAATTAATTCAGAAACGTGCACTATCCGTATGGTATATTTTTATCGTGCCTCAAAATTTAAAAATTTACACATGTTTAGCTACATTTTCTTACAATGTGCTCTGCTTAGAGAAACGGAGTCCCATTTCCCTTAGCTTCATTGCTTAGACATCCCTATTTTGCGCTCATAAGCAAATACTACATGATGATCATCCATCGCCCACTTGGCCTCTTCCAGATTTCTCCCTCTTCTTCTTCCCTTATTCTCCAACAAACCAACATGATATTGTGCAAAAATTCACAAAAATAAAATAAAATTCCTCAACGCCTGAAAATTCCACTCAAACTCGAAGCTCAGCAGCCAATTGCACAGTGGCACTATCAGGATCTTGAACATTTCTTCCTTCAAACTTGGTGTACTTGTACCACTTGGCACACAAAAAGTACACCGCGAGATCCGCCGCCGTCAACGCCGCCAAGAGAAAGTAAAACCTCTCCAAGTGACCCTTGTTGAGGTTCCCCGGGATCCATCCAGGCATATCATCTCTAGTTGAGATTTTCATAACAATCGTCACCAAAAGACTGCTCACATAGTTCCCAAGCGATATAGAAGTCATGCAAAGTGCACTCCCGAAGCTCTTCAACCCGTCCGGGGCTTGCCCATTAAAGAACTCCAATTGCCCAACATACATAAAAACCTCGGAAGCTCCTATAAGAACATATTGAGGAACTTGCCAAAAAATGCTCAGAGAGCTAGGGCTTTTGTGATGATCGCCAACTCCTTCTTCTACTACTACTACTTTGTACTTTAACCTAAAACACTCGACGACTCCGGCCGATACCATCGCCATTATGGCTATGACAAGGCCCATCCCCATTCTCTGCAGCTCCGTCAGCCCTCTAGGGTTTTTCGTTACGCGGGCGACCAAGGGATCGAGGACGCGGCGGTAGAGGAAGATGAAGGCGGCGACGCTGAGGATGTCGAAGCTCGACATGCTCGCGGGTGGGATGTGGAAGCCCGAGACGGTGGTCTTCATGGCGGCGCCTTGCTCCACAAAGAGGGAAGCCATTTGGGTGAAGACCACGGAGTAGAGTATGGTGCAGAGCCAAATCGGGAGTAGTCTTAGGATGCATTTCACTTCTTCAACTTGCGTCACTGTGCATAGACGCCATGGATTCTTCCCCGTTTTGTCGAGCTCTTTTTCTGTGATTACTGCAGCCCTATCTAAAAATCTGTAGAGAAAATATGAGTAATTAAGGGTTGTTTAGTTCGCTGATTCGAATTTTTAATTCGAATTGAGATGTGATTTTATGTGAAAATTTTTTACTATAGTAAAAAAATTAAATGTGACTGTTTCTGAAAGTTTTTTACTGTAACAAAACTCGAATAAGTAAAATGAATAAGCCCTAAAACTTAATTAGTGAAGAGCATTACTGGTGTTTGTGTATATCTCAATTTTAATTTATGTTAAAGTATACCATTAAAAGAGGAGAAGAGAGAGAAGATATAAATATAAATATATTTTTTATCTAATAATTTAGGTCTTGTTTGTTAGGAGATGTTTAGTAAGAGAATTTATATCATGATTTGAATCATGGTTCACTATAGTGTTTTTTCTCATAAAAAATACACGTAAATAAAAAATGATTCTAATCTCATAATTTCACATGATTCAAATCATAATTTTTAATTTTATTATAGTATTTTTCTCTAAAAGAAAATTAAAATAAAAACTACTGATTGGAAAATCAAAAGGACCCCATATAACTACAAAAAGTTTGCTTTCCGACCACGTAAGCCAAACGTGACTGTAAAAGGTTTGGTACTAAAAAGATTTATTTATGTCACTTTCATTTGCTCACATAAAGTTGCTGTTTTGTTGTCAAAAGTCATTTTTACGTTGTTTTGTTTGTTTGGCTGAGAAGCAAATAGTTTGTAGTGATTGAATGTTAATTGGTTTTTTCTAAAACTATAGTCAAAATTACATCTTGTTCATTAGTTTTTGTCACTTTTTCTACTCTTTCAAAAAAAAAAAAAAAAAAACATCATATTTGACAAGTTGAACAAACATATTGAAGTTGGGAACTGTTTGTTGGCCAAAAATTAGGGAACTTACTTGAATCCTTCTGTGTGGAGTATGTTTCTCGCACCATTTTGAGAGGACTCTTTTTCACAATTCTCAAACAGATTATCGCCACCTGGCGTCATCTCGACCTTCCATTTCCTCACCGCGGTGACGACGACTTGACAAAACCTAGAGAGAGGGTTGCCCTTGGGGCTAAAGTGCCTGTATCTTGGGGTGCCACAAAGGAACAAGATTAATGCTAAGGTTGCTGACCCGGCAGATGCCCAAAATCCCAGTGCCCACATCCCTTTATCCTCGTAATAGCCCAAGATTGTGTTCGAGAAAAGTGAGCCAAGATTTAACGCCAAGTAAAAGTAGCTGAAAAAAGCAATTTTCGAGTGCCCTTCTTTAGAGTCCTCCTCATCAAACTGGTCTGCCCCAAATGTGGCTATGTTGGGCTGGTACCCTCCGTTTCCTAGGGCAATCATGTACGTGGAGACATAGAACAATGCGTTCGCAAAGGATGAATGATGACCACATGGAGATTCTCCATCGCCGCACCCTCTAGGCTTGAGTAATAACATGTATGACGATAGTGATAATGATGCCAAACCCTGCATTTTGAAACAAATTGTACGTAGAAAACTCGTTCTAAAATGATTTTATTTTTTATATAAAAATAAAAATAAAAATGTTTTCAGTCTCAGACGAAAATCTTTTTTAAAAATACGTTTGATAGTTTTGTTAAGAGATTATTTTCAATATAAAAAAATTTATTAATATATCCCTCTCTGTATGCTTGAGAGAGCAGAAAACATAAATAAAAAATGAAAAACGATTAAAAATATTTTTTATTTCTCTCACATTTTATACTAAACTAAAAAATTATTTTTATTTTTATTTTTTATCTTTAATTGTATCAAATATTCAAACATTGTTTTTTTCCATTTTTATTTTTTTAAAAACGTGAAAAACAAAAACAAAAGTAACTATAAACACGGCCAAAAATCCCGCATAAGTGTTTTCTATGATTGTAATTGTACAACCCAACATAGGACACATGACTACAGCTCTAATATATTGAGTACCTTCAAAGAAAAATTATATTTGTCATTGTGGGTTTTAATTATTCTATGCACACTTGTCAAATTTCAATACACTTATAAAGTGCCTTTTTTTTCAATTATTTTTTAAGAAAAATAAGGGTCCATAGAGAAAAATCAATTTAAGAGGTGTAAATTTTGATCAGGAATGAGATTCCATAGGTAGCATTCTCCGTCTTATAAATGCCAGTGTAGATACAGAATATTAGTATTAAATTATTGACTCTTATTATGGGTAATATATATATATATATATATATATATTTATTAACTCATTCGTTCTTAAATTTAAGTCTCACTCTACCCTCCTGTATGTTTAAGTTTTAAATAAAATACTATAGTTCAAATTTTGAGTTTTATTGTAATTATTTAGATAGTTTCTCATTTAGTTAGATTTATCTTTTTCAATATTTGAAATTATCTTGTAACTCTATATATATTCAGTCAAATCAATGGAAAAGGTTATGCCATAATTTTTCTAAATCCTCCTAAACTCTTTATATATATAAATATAAATATATATATATATATATATTAATAGCATGT
The DNA here is from genome assembly GCF_000414095.1 of Morus notabilis. NCBI lineage: Eukaryota > Viridiplantae > Streptophyta > Magnoliopsida > Rosales > Moraceae > Morus > Morus notabilis. The sequence continues at coordinate 605,478 of NW_010361425.1, read as the reverse complement.
ATTTTGGTTCCAATATTGTTAGAGGACACTAATAATACTAAATACTATTTTTAGGAATATATAGATGAAACTCATTTTTTATTAAAATTGATACTTGATACTAAACATCAATTTTTTCAATCAAATTTGGGTTATCTAGCACCAGATGTGATGGATCGTGGTACAAGAATCAATATTATTGACACAAATAATTAAGATGTATCATGATGATTAGTTGGTTGGGAGGGAAGAGTGGACTTACAAGGACAAAGATGGCTTGGAAGATAGCGCAAGTCTTGAACCTTCCCCAGTAGGAATCACTTAGGAAAGCGCCAACGAGTGAGAAAAGGTAAACCGTCCCTGTCCATTTGCTGACGTTATTTGCAGCTTCTGCGTTGTCCTGCCCCAACACCCTTATCAAGAACAGAACCAAGTTCACTCCCACCCCAAAAAATGCCAATGTTGCCAATCCTTGATTCACTGCATGCCCAATTTTAACCATCAATCGTAAATAAGGATTTAAGTTTCCATCTTATGACTATGTAACACCCCGTTCATTTCATGATTCGAGCATCTAATTTTTTTATTACAGTAAAATTTTTTTATATAAAATCACATATCAACTCGACATTAAAAACTCAAAATAACAAACTAAACGGGCTCTAAATTTATCTAATAATTACTGTAAATTTCATCATGGTGCAAAAGCAAGAGACTATGGCTCACATGTTTTTTTCTTTGTCTTCTTTGGTGTCGTAATTGGAATAATGTCACGCCTCCAAAAAAAAAAAAAGAATCATGCTACGTTATTTCATTATCAGTGCATGAGGAGCGAGAATTAGTGATTTATACGGAGAAACAATATTATATATGTATATTTGATTTTTTTTTTTTTTTTTTGCTAAAGTATATTTGATTAGTTAGTGCATCTACATGGGATATTCTAGCTACCCAAAAATGATCATTGTTAATCAAAAAAACAAAAAACAAAAAAGATGCCACCTAAAAGAGATTGTGCCCTCTTTAGGCATCCACTATATAGAAACAAAATATTAAATGATCAGAAATAAAAGTTTTGATGCAACGTATAATAATTGTGGGCATGTAATGGAAGTGACGATGTATACGTATTGCATACCAAGAATCAGAATTCCAGCTACCCAAGATCCAGTTCTCCCTCTAACTGCAGGGTGGCCATGCCTATCAACGCTTCCATCCTGGGTATACGCTTCCCAACATTCCTTCTTTTGCTTCTTCCTCTCCTTTGCAACAACCTGCTCATACAAATTTAGCTGAAAACAATTATATATTATATAAAATATTTATGTACATATAGTGATCAATCTTTTAGAGTTGGACTTTTCCTTAATTTGTTTCCATGGCAATATTATAAAATATATATATATATATATATTGCTTAAAAATATTTTCGATATTAAGCACCATAACTTATAAAAAATAAGTCTCATAAATTTTTATATGTGGTGCAATGAGTACCACTCATTAATAAAAAAAAAGGAAAATAGTAGAAAATAGGTCAATATGAAAAGCTTAAGAAAGTATATAGGTCAATTTTTAGTTATAGAAATTAATAGGCCATAACTTGTCAAGTTATGGTTCATAACCAGATAAGTTATGGACAAACTTGTTAAGTTATGGTTCATAGCCAGACAAGTTATGGACAATTATGGATAATAACTTGTCAAGTTATGGTTCATAACCAGACAAATTATGGACAAAAACAGTAATTTAACCTATATATATATATATTGCTTAAAAATATTTTCGATATTAAACACCATAACTTATAAAAAATAAGTCTCATAAATTTTTATATGTGGTGCAATGAGTGCCACTCATTAATAAAAAAAATGGGTATGTGAGCTGTAAATAGAATTCACTTTCAATTAATGGTAGTGTCCTTAAACTTTTTTAATCTCGTATTATAAATCTATATTTTATAGTGAGTGGCGTTAATTATCACCGTACTTCTAGTATTGTTCAAAGTTCAAACTTCTGCGTATCACCTTTATTGTTTCGAAACCATTATTAGGTAGTCTCTTTCGTAAAAGTCTTTCTTTTTTCTTTTTTTTTTTCCCTTCTTTATCTCTCTTGTTAATATGATACAGATTAAGTGCTTTTATTTTTTTTTAATGGAAGCAGATCAAAGCACTTATATACAACTATTCACGATAGTCGGATCGTGTTATATACGCGCATATACACGATATTTATTTTTTTATAAGTAAAGGCAAGAGAAGAGAAGATAGGTTATGAGAGAAGTTTTAACGCCGTATATATCCCCAACTAAATTGGTATCCAGCTATTAAACAACTAGTCTTGTGTCAAACTCACTACTTTAACTCGACGTTTGGTTCACAGATTTAAAATTATAATTCAGAATTATTCTCAATTTATGTGTGTTTTTTGTGAGAAAAAACACTGTAACGAGTCACTAATCATGATTCAAATTATGACACGAATCTTCATACTAAATACCCACTAAATTGATTAATAAAAATACAGAACCAAACCATGCATTAAACTGACAAAACAAGAAAAATTCACACTTTTCCAGAGAATATGTTTACACACACGTATGTATGCATTTTTGTATGTATACCTCTCTGTATATATAGTTATATACCTATGTACTTGACATCGTTTTTCTGCATTACATGACGTAGACTATGTATGTCGTCCCCATCTACACTAGATCTAGCAGCGATATAAGAAACGATAGTGAACGCCTATCCATATTTAATGCTACGCATATATATGTATACATATATGTGTGTGTGTATATATATATATACATACACGTATGATGCTCCGCTAAAACACTGAAACTATGTATATTGCATTCTACGCATGTTACATATACATGTATTCAGACGTGTTTACGTAGCAATTATATAGGAAGATGAAGATAAAATACCTATATATATATATATAACTTAAAAAAAAACACACATCAACAACGACGCTAGCTTTTCTTTTAATTTCAATTCTAGAAAGGAAAAATTACTAGATTTCTGTAATTTACCTGTCCTTTGCAAACGTTCAAGCAAGCCATTTTGAGTTATCTCCAGCCAGCTAGATCTGCTATATAAATCTCTAAAACAAAGAGATTTATGAAATAATAAAAGGCCAAGATAATTTGAGCTTGAAAGAACTAGCTAGCTATTAAATAACACACTTGAGAATGAGGAAGAGAGGCTTGGACGGTCTGGTATATATAGAGGATGGCAAGATTTATTGGACGGCTAGGATTGCGTGTGGAAGGTGAAGAGATGGAGGCCTCCAAAAGCCAAATTTTTTTTTTTTTTTTGGGTGGAAAATGCCAAAGCCAAAAGTTTGATACTTCACGAGATTAATGAGGAATTGGAAGCAATTAACAACATTGTTTGGACTAAGATTAAATAAATTTAGGAAGTAATCAATTCTTAGGAGACAAGAGAGAAAGAAAAAAGCGTGGCACGGTTGGATTACAGTCAGAGTTGGACTCAAAACTCAATTTGCTGCAGCCGTGTCTCTCTTGTATGGATCTATCCACTTATTGAGTGGGCTGTGATTCAGCTGTCATTGATTTTGACACATTTGACACGTTCTCTTGCTTATTCTCTTTTTCCTTTTTTTTTTTTTTTTTCCTGAGTCGGAAGATCTTTTAAGAAAAACTCAACCGTAGAACACCTATTTTGACTATTAAATTAAGTTTTTAACAGCTAGATTCGAATAGAGCCGTATTAAAAATTTATAACACGTCATACATAATTATTTTTTTTACAGATCTGATTGTTAAAAAAGTAATTTAACAATCAAAATAAGTATTCTATCGGTGAATTTTTTAAGAGGTCTCACAATAGAAAAAAGACGCTTTTTTTGTTATATTTATAATTTTGCAGTTTGTAAAAAAAAAAAAGTAAAATTATTAATATAGTAATTTCATTTTTTTTTTTAATTTGTGAATTAGTATTTCAGTGTTTGAATGATATTAAAAAAAAAGTATCTCGTATTTTAGAAAACAAAAATACTCTTTGGCACCTTAAGCAAGTTTTTTTGAGAAAAGAAAAAACTTTTTCTTTCTACCCTTTCAATCTAAAACATGTTAAAGAAAGCAAAATTAAATTTTTAAAAAATAAAAAATCGCAACATTATAGGAAAAAATACATTAAGTATTTGCTTTTTTATTTCTTGATTTTTCTGTTATTTTTGGAATTTTATGAATTGAATAGATAAATGTGTGATTTTTTTTTTTAAGGCAGGTATACTAAGTCCAAACGAGCGGGGATAATCGGAAGGTTTTTTCCAAAAATACAAAGCAGAAATGTTGTATTATCTAACATATACACACAAAAAAAAAACAAACAAACAAAACAAACAAACAAACAAACTTGGTGGTCCACAATTTTTAACTTTTATTTACATGGTTATGGTGTAATACTATAATGTTCACCCACATTTTTAATGAACATGTACTGTCACTAAATTCACATTTTTATTTAAGCTTCATTTTTCTACTAATTTACATATATATTAAATACTTTTTTAGAGAAGTGGGATTGTATAATGAATCTTTTATGGGACCCGACATAAATATTCCAAGTCGTTTGTCCATTTATGGATGTCCGGCTTCTTTTAGGTGTCTTATTTTGACCTCGTGGAGCAAATAATGCTCTGCCGTAGCAGCCGCTTTGGGCTTAATTAAAGGATATTCACATACTTGAGTGGTAATAAAGCTATTTATAATAGAAGTAGTTAATAAAAGAAAGAAGTGCTTTTTATTTTTAGAAAGAAAAAAAGAGACATCAAAATGGAAAACAGATCAGGTGCTTACCACATGACTATTTTTCGATTTTTTTAGTTTCTTCTTTAACTAAGGATATGTTTGGTACCTAGATTCGTTCCCTTATTCGAATCATGGTTCGTAGTTCGCTACAGTATTTTTTCTCACAAAAAATACACGTAAATCGAAAATAATTCTAATCACATGATTTTAATCCATGAACCAAACGTCTCCTTAAGAGAATGGGATCCCACAGCAATATATTTCTGTTTGTGTCTTTCAAACCCTCAGCGATCCTTTAGTTGGAGGGTTCAAGGGTTTAAATCCGGATTCGAGTTCAATTAATCAGTATTTATTTTTAAAAAAAATGAAAAGGAGTTTGAACTCTTGATTTGACATTTAAACTCTCAAAATAAAAAGATTTTTAAATCTAAATTCTTTTATAATCAAATTTAGTTCAAATCCTATAGTTCAAAATTCACATGTTTATACCCATTCTAATTTAAACTCATTTACTAAATGAACCCTTTTTTGTGTGGAAACCAAGCGAACCCTAGTTTTTGTAAATTGATGATTTTGTAACCAAACCCTAGTTTTTAGTTTATATGGAAAGAAAGCACCTTATTCATGTTGTAGCAGACATTAGGCACCATCCCTGCCCGCAAACCACTTATGCTGAACATGCAGCATATATTGGGATCTAGGACTCTCTGTCGCGGGATCGAGTTAGTACGGATACTTGTTCATTCTTATCCTTTTTATATATTTTGTATACTTTTTTTGTTTTCCTTAGATTTGTGTGTGTGATTTTAACATCATCTAAATTTATGATTTTATATACATTTTTTTATTCTCCTTAGATTTGTGTGTGTGAATTTAACATCATCTAAATTTATGATCTTATATACATTTTTTGTTTTTCTTATATTTGTGTGTGTGATTTTAACATCATCTAAATTTATGATTTTATATACATTTTTTTATTCTTCTTAGATTTGTGTGTGTGATTTTAACATCATCTAGATTTCTTATTATATACATTTTTTTTTTTTTTGTTCTTCTTAGATTTGTGTGTGTGATTTTAACATCATCTAGGTTTCTTACATTTTTTGTTTTTCTTAGATTTATGTGTGTGATTTTAACATCGTCTGAATTTATGAATCTAAATTTATGATTTTAACATCATCTAAATTTTTTGTTTTTCTTGGATTTGTGTGTGTTTTTCTTAGAAACACACAGGATTGATAGGTGTTCCCTTTAAGTTTCATGTGTGCGCGTGAGAGTGTTGTGTCTAATATTGATGGCATCTTGGTGGGGCAAAGAACGATTAACAGAATACAAATGTTTATGAATCTGATTATCCTAATCATATCATAATTACATAAACAACTGGTATCGGATTGCAATAAATCTGATAGAGAGTCTATATTAATAATGCCGTATTGTAAAATGTATTGTAATAATATGCCCAAAAATCATCTAAAAAATGCTTGTGAGTACAATCAGTGTTAAACACCATCACTAATAGAAGTTGCATCTTATCTGTGGATTTCATACTACTGTATCCACTTCCTATTTATGCATGGGTGGTGTTCAGCACCACTGATGCCATATAGTATTTTTCAAATCATTCAATATGTGATGTCAGTCTTAAAAAGAATAATAAGATTTTGTTGAATTTATGAGTAGTTTGGCAAGTCATTGAATAAAAATCTCTTTTGACAATGTGTTTGAAGTCTTGGATATTATCACACATGTTAAACTCAAAATTTATTTTCAACGTTGCAAGTAATTATGAGCCACCCTATACTATATGATCGGATTTTGTTGAATTTTTGTAGTTTGGAAAGGTATTAGAATATTAAGATTCTTTGACAATTTTGATTGCTCTAGGTACTTGATGTTTGAAAATATTAAGTCTTGGCGTAAGCACATTATGAAGCTCCAAAATCAAACCATAAATGTCGCTCACTAAGTCTTTTGGAGTACTACCTTATTAAGTAGTATATCTTATATATATCTACGCACACGAATATTATCATATGTATTTACAGGGTGGTGATGACGTGTTAGGATCTGAAAACATGTGCGTGGCACGAAAGACTACGACTAATTTACTAGTTGCAATTTTGCACGGAGTAATAAATTTAATTAATAGGAAATTAAGTTCCTTAAGATTAAGAAATCAATCATGTATTATGTACATATGCATATAAGTTTTTGTTATGACATTCATCCATCCAATGTAACATATATATAATAATTATTAAGTAGACGTTTAGTTCACAAATTCAGAATCATAATTCAGAATCATTCTTCATTTACGTTTATTTTTTTGTGAGAGAAAACATTATAGCGAGTCACGAATCATGACACAAATCCTCATACCAAACACCCTCTAAACCTAGTTATTGACATTGAAGAAGCATATGTGCATGGTTAATATGCGTGTGATGGTCTTGATAAAATATTACTGGAACCATATCGATACATACTTGGTTACGCCCAAACGTGTACAAAAATAAGCGGTCAATTGTAGTACAATTTGAACGGTCGATCCCACGAGGAGGTGTTAAATTGAACAAGAAATGACTAGCAAATAAAAAGCGTTAGGAAAGTAAGCAATCAAACAAAGAAAAAGAATGAGTGTTTTTGATGATTTTTTTGAACAATTTAAAATGGAGAAAATTCAATAATAAAAAGGTGGTAAGGCTTTGAGAATCCTCCATATGCTTTGTTCACCTAATTGGATTTTGACTCATAAATTGACTCAATTGAAAGTTTCACATCCGGAAAATAAATATTTGAAGAACCTATGAATTAAAAATGTATTCGAGTAAATAAAATTCTAACGTTTAGAATTAGGAAAAATTATCTTATGAGAAATCTAAGAGCGACAATATACCGTTGACAATATTGCAGTAAAAGACTACTCATAAAACAATACCTATCAATATATAATATAATGCAACAATCACATAAAAAGAGCTTGACTAGATTTATATGAAAGTTGACAATAAAATATATTGATAAGAAGAAAAAATATGATAAAAGAAAATTATTTACTCAAATGTATAAAACTTACAAACCATTGGAGAATCAAAATCCAAATAAGTTCACTACACATATGATCATCTCTAGCCTCACCTAAATACTCTAGCCTAGCTTGCACATAATTCCCATAAAATTCTAAAAAGAAAGTATGAGAATAAGAACAAGAAAATAATAGAAAATGTGTGAGAATTTAGGCTCCTAAAAATTAACCCCTAATCACCTTGACAATGGCCCTATTTATAGAGTTTTGAGAATGCTAAAAAGCTAAAAACTGGATCCTAATTAAGAAGTTACAAGGCTTAATCAGGGGAGAAAAACCATCACGTTTCTGAATAGTGGGACACGTGTCGCAAGTTGATTCACGCGGGGGAGAGACGTGGTGCACAACTGGACCACGCGAAGGGAGACTGGACGCGCGCGGGAGAAGAACTCGCGCGGGGAGGGAACGTGCTCGCAAAGCGCGCGTACGCGGGGGAGCAGCTGGGCCCCACTGGGACGCGTGGCGAGACGTGGCTGGAGGGAGGCTGGAACGCGGGACCCACGCGGAGAGGAGAGGAGATCCGGGTGACACGCGCGCGAGGGGACAGCTGGGTCCCACGGTCCTGCGGTGCGGCAGTGGTCGACACATGGCGGCTGGGTTGGCTCGCGGCTTCTTGGCTTGGCTAGCGGCTTCTCGGCTCGGCTCGGCTGGACAATGGGCTGATGGGCTTTGGGCCGAATTGGGCTTTTCTTGGGCTCAACTTTTGGGTTTTGCTTGGTAAACTGGCCCAAATCCAATTGTTTTCTTCAAAAGCCTGAAAAATAAAATAAATCTAATTAAAATTAAATCTTCTAAATTTAGGAATATTTAAAATTAAAATCACAAATTTGATTAAATAATTTGACAATTATGAGTATTAAAAGTGCAAATTCGTGCACTTATCACAACCCCCAACCAGCTTATTGCTAGTCTCTAGCAATTCAAGCGAAAGAAAAATCATGTCAAGCTGAAAATTCAAATCAAAATCTGCAAAATCACCTAAGCAATCAAACAAAACATTAGTAAATCATCAGAAAATGCTATCAAAACTACTT